>NC_090955.1:6150000-6232500 GCF_040807025.1 Struthio camelus | reverse complement strand
CTCCTCTTTCCCAGGAACCTGTATGTTTTAGGAAAACTGGACAGAGAGAACCCCTTTGGGTCACTGAGTCCAATGTTCTGCAATCTGCAGTAAATGTTTAGTTTAAAGGTCTGCAGAGCATCTGCTCTGCTTGTCCCCACTCTTGAGTTTGCAAAGCCCTTCCCAGCCCTCTAGAGCAAACTGTGGATCTGTAGTGAGAGACCAAAGCTAGAGCCATAGTGTGGCATGAGGAGAAAGCAGGAGGGCCTGAGGACATCGCTTTGCCAGCTTTATATTCTGTACAGCTGCTCGAGCCTCTCTGCAGAGAGTCAAGCCTCCAGTCCTGGTTCAGAGATTTTTTTCCCAAGTGTATGCGAGTGCATGATTTTGTGGAACTGTGTCATTTCTCGATGCAAATTCTGCTTACAAAGGTGAATATTTCTCCTATCCATTTAATTCTGAAGTGATTGAAGGCAGAGATATTTAATTATGGTGATAGTCAAACATATGTCAGTGGCATCAGTGCTTGGCTGTAACATTCAGGAACTCATGGGCACAATCAAACTTTCAATGCCAGGAAAACTCAGAAAAATAAAAAGTCTCAGAATATCTGTCAGCAGTTAATTGAAGGGCCCAGTTGCATAAGGCTTGCCAGTTAGAAAGACCCACATATGCTGATGTACTTCATGTCTCTCTTGCACTTGATTTTCTAACTCAGAGCTGTATATAGTCCAAGGACAGGTGAAGACAGGAGATAATTTAGTACAAAACAGATCCAGACATTTCCTTTGGTTATTTTTTTGTGTAATATGTCTTGCAGGGTTTAATTTCAATGTTCATTCTAAGGTTCAGCTACAGGGAGATAATTTTGAATCTTAATTCTGTTTAATCCAGTACTTAGTCTAGTGAAGTTTCCCTGGCCCTACATTGACTATACATTAGGATGAAATCAGAAGCAAGAGCAAGATATTCTTATTAATTTCTCTGCAGTGCAAAGGATGAGAAAATGTTGCTTGAAAAGCAAGCTACTTTTAAAGATCGCAATTGCATATGATAAATAAGTTTTGTACTAATGTCATGTACAGCCAGTTTTAAGTACTTCAAAATCTGAGGCACCAGATTTCATACTCTTTCATGTCAAAGATGCATGGCTGAAAAAATCCTGTTAAAAACATGAAAACATGCCAAATGCAGAAAAGTGAACAACTGAGCAAAAAGTGAGGCAAAGTGTTACTAATGTCTGCCAACTGGTATTATTCACAAGTACCATCAGTCACACATGAGCAGCCTCCATAGCTGCTCCCCCAGAACGCTAAAACCCGGCTCACCCATAACTTCTGGTAACGCAGTGGTCCTGTTTGTGGGTAACGCTCTCCTCTATTGTTCAGAGATTTCCTTTAGTTCTGTGCATCTAATTTAACCCTAGCAAGTCACGTTGAAGCTGACAGTAAAAGGGAAGAAAAACCTATTCGATTAAAACATCTTTATCGCTATTTATAATGCAGATGAGCCCCTCAGCAATGAGGAAATTAGTATTTTATGGGGAAG
The DNA here is from genome assembly GCF_040807025.1 of Struthio camelus. NCBI lineage: Eukaryota > Metazoa > Chordata > Aves > Struthioniformes > Struthionidae > Struthio > Struthio camelus. The sequence continues at coordinate 6,230,973 of NC_090955.1, read as the reverse complement.
CATTTATATAGTTTATTCTATATTTGAACCATAATAAATTACATCCATTTTTTACAAGAATTATAACTGACATGCTGTCAGAGCTGTACATGTACAGCCTTAGAAATATACATAATACTTTGAAAGCTGTCACATTCAGTACAGTTGTAAACATCACCCTGGGTTACTAAACTGTTATCTTTAGGTTTACTTCTTCGGATAAACCATGGGATCTTTGCACATTTCAGCCAGAAAAAATCAGTTCTCCCTCAAACAGTTACACAGTAGTTTATCCCCGTGCTTAAATGCACAATGGGCTTTATAGTAGCTTGAATTCCACTTTGGATCTGTTTGCAGAATATCTTCATCCAGGTCTCTTCCTGGCTTTGTCACAGACTTTGTAGTTAGGTCTGGAGGAACGTCACTTAATACCAAAGTGACTCAGTTTCCTCACTTACGTTGGCATTCTTCTCCCCAAAAGCGCCACTACAGTTTTAAAAGAATTATTTTGTTAAAGAATATTGAGATATATGTAGTATAACACCATGCTAATTCTACAATGTCGCTTTTGTAGACTGTTTACTTATAAAATAATTTTACAACATGGTAGAAAGTCATATTATTTTCATAGAGGTGTTTAATAATTTTAAAATTATTATTGGAGAATTATAGCCTTGTTACAGAATTCTTTAGGATGGTTCAAATGCTACAGAAATGCCATTACCCTTGATTATGTTCTTTAGAATCCTGGAATAAAACTGCCTCAAATGTTAGCTAATAACTGAAATTATTTTTATTTTACTCCTTTGTATACATTCTTTTCTAGTTCAGAGTAGAGACCAAATAAAGAAAGAATAAGGGAGTCTAACTAGAAATTTAATATAACTAATTAATAAACTCTATTTTGGCCTTGAAGGAATAAGATTTTGAACAGAGCTGTTATTCAGCTACAGAAAGACGTGGTAAAATCGTTCACCTCTGCCTCCAGCGTGATTTGGCCAGGATCCTGCAGTGAGTTACCTGCACGCAGACATCTGCCCCTGACCCAAACCCAGTGACTTCAGGGGGACTGTGACTACTGCAGAGGTCCTTCAAGACTCATTGGGCTGGAGAGAGCAAGCACTCTTAAACCTGCTGAAAAAACGCTTGAACAGTTATTTCCATGCGGAAGGTATATGAACCCAGCCTTCCCGGTGCAGGGCAGTGTTCAGAGCTTATGGCCCATGATCTGCTAACCTCTTCTCTCCTCCAGGTAGCACAGGTGGGGATGGAGTGTGGTGGGACTGCTCTCCTCCGTGACTGGATCCAGGAATTTGGGTTCCCTCCAACAGAGGCGGGTGGAAGCGAGTGGTGCTCTTTCCCATCCCTGGCTGCTGCTCTACCCACTGAGCTCCTGTGCAAACAGGAGGCATCGCGTCCTCCACTCCTGCTGGGCTTTTTAAAGAGAGCAGTCACTGCCACAGTGTTTTGTGTGGAGCCCGTATCACAACCATGCTCTGCAAACACGCACTGTTATAAGCCCCCTTAAGCCATGCAGGCAAGCTGATCTTGAGTAGGCGCTGAGCTAGACAGCACTGTCAAGATGAGGTGTTTGGGGCCTGTGGAAGCAGGACTTCAGCCCTAGGGAACCTGAAGGTCAAAAGAATGAGGCTCAGCAAAGATGAGCTGCCATCTGAGCTAGGTAGCAGTTCACTTGAGGACGTAGGTGAAATTTAGATGCCTACTTCCCATTTTGGGTTGCTGTGTCTCCTTCTGGAACAGGCTGTAAGAGCCTGCCAGTGTTATCAGTCAATGGTGTCATTTTTTCACCTCAGCTGGTAGAGGTCTACATCAGAAAACCATCTACTTGGATGGAGCCGAATGCTATTTCCACTGAAGAGCACGATCACATCTTCCGATTGTTCGTAGCTCTAATTATTTGGAGCCTGGAAGCACCAAATGTTCTCGGGGTCGTGCTGTGATAGGCTTTGTCACACGCTGAAATGAAGCCATGCCCTGCCCCGAGAGCACCCACCACTGCACTCTGCAATGCTTATGCTGTTGTTGCAGCTAATTTCCTACTCTCTTTGATCTAGCTAAATTCAGCATGCATTAGCCTTCTGTTATTTATGTAAATGTTTAGATTAGATAATATTTTATTCCACAGTGAATGACACCATAATCCTCCTTATTCTTTTCCTTTATCATAAATATTTAGTTTGTTTTTAGCTTGTAGGACTAAACACAACATCGTTTTCATTACTGCGAAATCTTCCCCTTTTCTTCTCCTGCAAGCATCTCTGGTCCCCTGGCAGTTTTCTGCCTCCCAGAACATGCTAATATTGCTTGCATTACTGCAGGATTACTACGGTGAGGTATACACTTGGTATTATAATTCATAATGTTGCTTTAAAAGATTAACCACTCCCACGGCTGTGTCTGGTAATTACAGAGCAGATTTTTTTGTAACAAAGAACAGTGTGCACAGAAATGGCTGGCAAAGAGGTAAGTGTTTGGAGTTTGCTTTATTTTTTAACCTCAGAGAAAATCAGATGCAAAATTGATAACGGAGAGTGAAAGTGGTTTTTAAGCTGAGATACTTCAGGATATTAGTAATTTAACAGATTTATGTGAAGGAGATGGCACCGTAGGCCTCTGGAATGTCACAAACAGGCTGATGCAATTGGCAGTTGCCAGCTCAGACGAGTTCCATGAGCAAACCCGAAATAATTAATAGACCTTCTGGAGTTTTCCAGGGAAGTGGCTGCGCTGGTGAAAGAATAATAGTTAGTTTAGCCTGTCAAGGCTCATTCTTTTTCAGAACTCCAGTCCTCCCTTGATGCCCTCTAATGGTTTTTTGAAACACCAAAATGTTTTTGCATTAACAACATTAGCCGTTGTGCTTTAGTTAAATGCATTTCGATGTCAGACATACGCCTGGTTCAAAAATACCAGCTACCTGCCTCTTCCTGACGGGTTCTCCAGGGAGGATAGCCAGATTGGCTTTAATCGGCCAAAGACACAGAATGGTTCTTTCGCGTTAAAATGATAGAGTGTGCAAAGTCAGGTTAACATGTGGAAACTTGATCAGCTCTTATTGAGGGAAGTGGTTTAATTGCTGAGTGACAAGACCATGTGTTTGTTTAATAGCTTGTTTGTGTTTACAGCAAAGCCTTGGGGAGCCTGGTAATTTTTCCCATTGTTCCTTGAGAAACGTGGGTCTTGCACCCAAACCAATTGCACACGACTGACACTGGTCTTGTACCAAGTGTTGTTTCATCAACATTTGTCACACTTCTATTTGGCAAGGAAGGCAGCCTTCAAAGTAGTGAGGTTGGATTCTTCTTCCAGTCTCAGTGCTTGGCTTGTCCAGAGCCAGCCACACTGTGTGAAGATCTGAAAGTCTGTACTTAAAGGAGGAGTCACTCACTGTCTGTTAAATGAGAGTAACATTTAAAGCCTGCTACATGATAGAGCAACACTTAGGGATTGTTCTGTCTTTCTCAGCTGGAGATATAATGGTTGCATGCTCTTACAGAAAATGCCTGAAAGATCTCAGAGCCTGAGGCAAAGTCCGTCGAAGCTGTTCATGTCTTTCCGTTCGTTGGACTGGCCTTTGATCAGGTGCACAGCGATAGCTTTTCTATACCTTTTCTGAACCGGAGTTAGTAGAGAATTGCTGCCTGCTAGACAACTCCAGCAGTCCTGGGGAACAGATCTACTTTATTGGCTGGAGCTAACCAGAAGCGTAGATGGTACTGTGAGGCCTGCCTGGCTCTCCTGTTCTGAGGAAGAGGTTTAGGTTTGCTGCAGATTTACACGAGAAGTCCCTATCTAGCAGTCAGACTAAATACAAAGCTTCCTAGGAGCCTCCTATTTCTCTCGTCCAGATTCCAGCTCTATTTTAGAAGGTGGGTTTTCTCTCCGGGAGAACCAACTGGAATGCTTTTCTTCTCTCTAAATTAGCATCTTTAAAGACTTTCTCGGTGGAGGAGAATAGAGGGTCGTTGATGATTAAGATTGTAACTGACTTTCCAGTTTAGTATCCAGCAGCAGAGAATACATGTACTTCTGTAGATGGAGCCTAGGAGTAGACGTATCAATATACATTACAGGCTTGTCATAACTCACTCATTTCCTATTTCAAACAGGAGGAAATATACTTGAACATATCTGTTGTATCTGTCAAGACTTCTCATTTGTCAAACTATTAGTGGTCCCTCTGTCAACATAAATAAATCTGTCCATAAATCTTGACAGGTATAATCATTTGTTGCATTTGAAAGGCAAGTCTCTAACATTAGACCCCTTTTGATTCCTAACATGATTATCTTTAAAGAAAGACATTTCAGATGCCTTCTGAATCTGGCCTCTGTCAAATGATTTCTCCGCTCTTGCTGAGTTATCTACTCTTACGAAGTAAGCAAAGGCATAGTTCCTGCTGTCAACTCTCTTGAAGACCGCACGAATCACTGGCAGCCATAGCAGCTCTGAGGCCCTATCCTGCAAATGTTTGTGATCCTGTTTGTCAGACTGGGTTCCTCATATTATTGTTCCTTACAGCTACCTTTCTCATTCCTATACTGAACCATTCTTTTAGCATCAGCTGTCCTTTCTTTAATTTTGGGAGGCTATCAAAGAATACCCTTTGAAGGTATTTCATCGGAAGCTAGCAATCTTTTTAGCCCTGTTGTCCTTGGCAAACCATCCCTATCTGTACAAGAGAATTAAGCATCTGAAATGACTGTTTAAATATGGACTAGCATAACTTAAGAGAGAATTCCACAATATCAACACATCCTTTGTAATCTGCCCTGCTGCCCTGACTTGGGAATACACTCTTTCAGCAGCTCCAATCTTCCAGCGCACTCTAAAGCGATATGAAGGACATTGTTTCTGTGCTTGATGGCCTTATGTTACTGATTTTGACTGCCTGATTAAGCTAACAGTTGTCCATCATTTGCTACTCTGGAAAGCAAAGTAAGGATTTTTGGCCAGAGTTCAGTGTCTAAGTAGACAACTCAAGCGTATGACTCAGAAATTTGGTCAATGCACAAGTGCCAGAAGGTAACCAATGAGTCCACAGATAGCATGGTCTCATAGCATTCCCTTCCACAGAGAAAGCCAAAGCGCATGCTTTTGCAAATCAAAACTAGCCAGGTCAGGAAGCTGCGAGGGTTGGGTTTCTGGGAATTACCTCACTAAAGAGAGGAACCCCAGTGAGTTCCTGCAGGAGTCAAGGTACTTGGTACTCTAGGAGCTGGAGCGACAGAATTTCAACTTGTCTTCTTGAGAGACTCATTATTTCAGAGGTTTCTTCGTTTCAGGGGCCTTGACGTCATGTGGGATAATTCCCACTTTCTTCAGTAGATCCTTACCACTGAAAATAATTTTCTGATGGTCTACAGAAGAAGCCCATGTAACATGAATGATTATTTCAGTGACAATATCCCTTTTTGCTCCTGACTTCTTTTGCAAAGAAGTGTCAAAATTCTTCTAGGAAGCGGGTTTTAGGTAAGGCTTCTATCTGAATCATAATTGTCAATGCAGTCAGTTATTAAATAGCAATTTATTTCCATGTCATGTCACAATTTAGGATAATATTTCCTTGAACAGGGCAAGAGCCATAGACCTGTAGCTTGCCATATCCACCTGAGAGTACGAGGAGTTTGATCCGTCTTTAACCTTGAAGACAGAGAAGCTAGAGAAGTATTGAATTAAGTTTGTGTACCAAACCTGTTTTAGTTAAAGTACTTAGAAATATTTAGTCAGAGAGGACAGTTGGATATAACCTTGCTGGCAAAACAGATCAAGACTCTTGGTTTGTGAAATTTGTTGAAATTTAGGTAATAAGCAGCTTGCTGTTATGTATGTTTTGGGGCATGTGCTTTACAGCAGAATAGAAGTGCATTTGGTTTCGTACCAGCACTTACATGTGCTGATAAAATTGAAGGTTCTGCAGGATTTGGCAGCCACTGAGTTAGCGGTTCTGAGGATCTAAATTATGGAACTCTAGTTGCCTAGAGTTGCCTAAATCCAGTGCCATGGCCTTTTGCATCCTTGCCTAGCTGTGCTGCCTATGTAACTAACATCCATGAGATCTCACTGCTGCTGTTTCAGATTCTCTTTCTCTAGGCTAGCAAGGATTCTGGGCTTTATGGCTTCCTTTTCTGTTGACTGGCAAGATGTTCCTTTGTCAGGTAACAGACTGCTGTTGCCTCCAACTGCAAAGCTCGCTGCATCTAGAGTATGATGACACATTCTGAGCTGCTTCTTTTATGCATTAACCTACTTGGAAACAGAGGCTCATGTGCAAATTCCCTCTCTATTTTGTGAAGATTGGAATCTAAGCCAGATCTGAGCTGAACTTCTCCCTTCCAACAGTGAGTTGAACCAAAATTCCTTGATGCAGGCATCCCCAAATTTTATGGGTGCAAAAGATGTCTTGATCCAAATTTTGCAGTTTGCTCTCGTCTCTGCTTAAAACATAAAATGTATGTTTTTAGGGAAAAAGGATATAAACATCTTGTTCATGTTTGAGCTGAGAATGTCTTTTTTCTGTAGGCTGTCAACACAACTTCAAATGCATGCAGCCTGTCCAATCTGACAGACAATTTGCATATTTGTGGAATGCTAACGCCAAGTTACTGTATATATTTGTACATGAAAGCATTAGAAAGCTTGAAGGATTAAAGGTGGAAATGTATCCCCTTCGGCCTCGATTGAAGATCAAGACAGCACATCAATAGGCAGGCAAATAACTGCTGGTTTGCCATTTGGAATGGCTTACCCCAAAATAATAAAATCCAAACTATCTCCTTGTCCTTAAAAAGCTTGGGGCTTTACACGTGCTAATTGCCTGAGCGTTGTGTTAGCCATTTGAGAAGGTAACGTGGAGTCTGACGCATTCAGTGTGAGCCCTTTGACACCGCGATAGTCTTTTTGCTCAGTGCTAGTAATGCGCCTGGCATGCTGGATAGCTGGAACACAGCTGGAGCGCTGAGTGCTACCCCAGCATAAATGCATAAATGGTCATGTCTACACATGACCATTTCTAGGGTCACAACCTTTTCTAGGCTCTTGAAAAGTTCATTCAGGCCAGCTGGAGGTGCTCGGCCTGTATAAAAGTGGCTTAGTTTTCAGTTAGGTGAGTATCAGGAGGAGCAGCAGGTGCTCAGTGGTTTTCCGTAGGGCATTTGTTCAGCTGCGTGCATCGAGATGTATTTTGGAGCCTGGCTTCAAACACACTGATTTGAAAATGGAGGCTTTCAGTCTTAAAAACAAAATACGCTAAAGAACTGGTGTGCATGGTTCTACCTAAGGATCCAAACTGCTATTATTTATTTTACCTTTACTAAGAAGTAACCTCGGTGAGACGTTCTGTATTGGCCAGTGGATATAACTTAGGAACAGACATTGGCAGCACAGGACAGAGAAAATGGGAACAAGTCAAATCTTTCCCCCAGCCTTTGATCCAAAACATGAATATTTATTTGATTCAGAAAACGGTTTGGCCAGCCTCTTTGGTGAACGGTTGCACATCTCCGTGCTTTCTGGCTGGGGGAAGTGGAAGTGGCACAGCCTCAAAATACCTGGGAACCAAGAACTGAAAACTCGCTTGGAAACATCTCATGGTCTAATGAAATTCCCGGGCCAGGTTCCAGCCTGAACGGATGCAGACAACCAGCCAAACTGAACCACCAGATCTGCAGAGATTCAGCCATCAGTTACGATAGACAAGTGGGATTTTTCAAGGGAGTTTGCAGGAGCTGAACACCCAAATCCTTTTAAATTTCAGTGGGACTTTGGCTCCTATCGTTCTTATATCCCGCTGAAAATCCTCATCTCTTTAAATATTTTTAAGACTTTAGGTAACACTTACATTACAGATAGGTAGCTTCTGTTGCTAAAAATGTGTAATTTGACACACCTACACAAAAAGCCCCAGGTTGCACCAGAACTCCAGGCCGCACAGAGCCCTGTGCTGCCAGAAGACAGGCTTAATGTCAGGTACCCCAGTTTGAAAACTTTAGCCTTAATGCATTCAGAAAGAATACGTTGTTGTTTTAAAGCACATTACTTTTAACCACTAAGATGCTTTCTACTGGGAGCAGTGTTACAAAGCCGATCTCTGCTTGGATGCCTATTCCAGCATGGATCTGACAATTCACATGTAGGAAAAGCCTTCTCATGCATTCACGGTATTAGATGACCTCCATAAATTTGTTTAAAAAATAATTAGGCTTGCTTAGCTCTTGTATGGTTGCATTTTCTCTTTTTTTCTTTTTTTTTTTTTTCTTTCTGTTTTAAAGTAGCTTTTCCTGTAGCACTCCCAGGCTAGTACAATGCTGGCTTTTAAAAGTGATTTGTCTGTTACCAGGCAGTTTTAAACTTTTACTTCCTAAGTCCTTGCAAACCAGCGAAACAAGGAAACTAAAAAATCTCCTGGGGATTGTTTTTATAGTAACAGTGAAAACTTAAAATGTTGCAGTGGCAGCCAAATTATTTTTCTTATAGTAGAAACAATACCAACAACTGGAGTCTATATACAAAATGGTTTAAAACTGCCCATAAAAATGACTAACAATTGAATGCTACATTTCTTTTTATCATTTACTCTTTATAAAAAGTGACAGTTTGAAGGCTACTAATTTGGCAAGTAATTTCCTCTCTGTAGTCTTGGTCATTCAGTAATTCAAGTATATATAAAACATAGATACATACATATCACTATGGTCTAACTTCTTTGTGTGTTTTAGAAGACAGTTCAGTTTCTCACCCACCCACTACTGAAAAAGTCTGCTATAGGGCAAAGTTTGATTTTAAGATAAAATTTTCAAGAACACTCTCGTGACTTGCAAGTCCAAGTCCTTTTTCCTTTCTGTGATGGAAAACCTTTCCTTTCTGTGATTTAGGATTTCATCCTAAATTGTTTAGGATGAGGACTTTCAAAAATATTTAGTTGCCTAAATACATACCAAAGTGTTTTCTGCCATGACTGAACAAATGAATTCTCAAGCACAGTTGAAATCAAACATTTAAAAAATTACTAATGACTAATGCTAATTGTTCAGAAACTTTTAAAGTCATATGGGGCATCCTTAGATAAGAAAATACTTTTTAAAATCTGTTATTTAAAATGCTGCTTGTTGGCGTGTAAACACCTCAGTCACTCTTGAAAATGGCATTTGTGTTCTTAGGCCACTTTTTAGGTCTGATTTGAAATCTTAGCTTGACGTTTCGTCATATATTTGCTAGCAGTGGCCCTTTTTATACTTAGAAGCAGTAAAAAAGATATTACTCCCTCCCTCCATCTGGAAATAAAGAGCTAAAAATAATACAGGACTTAGTTTAGACAAAGTAGAAGACCATTAGTTTGAGAAACTGAAATAAGAAGACTTAAAAGCTTTGACTGCGGGGCAGAAAAATGGATAAAACGGGGCTTTCAAAAGTCGTTGGTCTGATTCTACTTCCCTCATAAACTGTGGCCGGGCTTGCAATGGCCACGGCAGGAACGCTTCACGGGGCATGGGAAAAACCTACGCAGGGATCTGGGCTGCTGTTGGAGGTCGGCAGCCCACTAAGCACCCCACTGTGGCCCTCTGGAAGCGTAATGCAGGATACCTCTGACGCCAGTTACTCCAGCCAAAGCTATTTCACCTGCACAAATGAGATATTGAAGGCAAAGGCATTTGTTTGAAAAGGGAGATATGTGGAAATACTTTGAACTTGGTCATTTGTCCTTTGAATTCAACGTGCAACATCGCGTCTGTTGGGTGTCCAAAGAATGACAGTTTGGCTGTAGATTTGGGGGTCATCTGGTTCGATAGAAAAAAAATGGTTCATAGCCTGAAAACCACAAAAGCCTGCACTCCGGCCACTAATAATTAACTGCCTACTAATTTGCGTCAGCAGTGGCCAGGGCAGATAGGAAAACAAAGTCGTGGTCCATACGGTTGAGATTAGAGTGAGAAATTTCCAGCACAGAAAAGGTCTTAGCTCTAAGTGCTTGGCCACCGTTACTGGGAGAAAGTCTGTTGCAGCGTATATAAAACATAGTGGAATAATAACATCTCATTTGATTATACAAAGTAGTTTTTCCCTTAGTGTTTTAGTTCTCAAAATTCCCAGTGTACACTACACTGGAACCGCTCACTTGAGAAATTAAGTACCGTATGTGATAAGACAGTCATGTGAAATTTTCAAGCTGTCATTAAAAACGATTATAATTAGGACAAACTATATGAAAATGCTTTAAAATTGAGACCCTGGTGAATTAAAAATTAAGGGGTATATTATGTATTATCACGTTGAAGGGCAGGGATTTACGCGTGTGACTCCCATTAGCGCTAAGGCGAGCTGCGTTGGCAAACCCCCGCGCCCGCCCCCTCGGCTGTTTTCGCCCCGCGCTGCCCCGGCGCCGTCCCGCTGCCTGCGCAGAAGGAGCGCAACGCCGCCTGGCGAGGTCGGGCTGTTTCCCCTTGCAAATTCAGGTCCCCCCCCAACCCCGAGACGCAGCAAAACGTGATGCATCGCAGCGTCCATCAGCGCTCCCCCCCCACCCCGAGCAAGATTTACTTATGAAAAGTCACTGCCACAAAAATCTCGTCTCCCTACGACTCCTCCCGTGCTTTCCACCCCGCTTAATAACTTGGCGTGGTGCTGCGTTGTCGTTTTTATTCCGTCTTCTCTAAATGTAAGACACCAGCCGATTGCTGGCGGGAGCTTGACGAAAGCCTTTGAGACAGGGAGGCTGCGGCGGGAGCGGCGTCGACGGCAGCGGTCAGTTCCCACGCCGCGAGCCGGCGCGGGCTGTAGCGTTAGCACAGACACATCAAACGCACCTATCGCCCCAGCGGGCCCTTAGGACTGAAGTCTGAGGAGTTAACAGGAGTCTACCCAGTGGCTGCGCCGGGTGTTGGATCGTCGTCAGATGAGGGATAAGCGGCTCGGATTTAGGCTACGACGTGCTGCCAGTTCGCTGCTTTAGGTCAAGCCTTAGGGTAGCCGGTGCCTTCCTTCCAGCCCCAGCATCAGAAATCGTGGGAGTTTTGTACCTTAGCTTTCACGTGGGGGGGGGGGGGGGGGGGGGGGGGAACGGGACAAAAAAACTACCCCTTGGTCTTAAAAGAAACTTTAAAAAATGAACCCTAAAGGATTTTTTTTTTAAAATCTTGATCTGCATATAGAAATACACAGTTTTTACTAAGGTGGCCTACGGGTTTTGCCAAGAGGGTCACTGAGACCGTCGCGTGCTCTCAGTGTCCCAGCCGATCTTTTTACACCCTTGGATCTGGCAGTACCGCTAGCACTCAGGTAAGCTGGTAGGTCATCCGTGACTTGGGGTTTGCTGAAGGTCTACAAATAGCACTCAATAGAAATATCCTATCCTACTGCTTTTATAAATGAATCCATAATACTCCTATTTAAAATATATTAAACAAATGGTCATATTACCATACTACAGCTTACAGCCAAAAAAAAGCCCCCCTACACAGTTCATACCTTTCCACACCTTTCCATACCTTTACCTTTTTAATTGTAATTACACTAATATACTACCTGCTTTACAACATATTTTCCCTGGGGCAAAACAAATAAATCTAAATAAAATAGATACGTATAGAGTCAGTGCATCTGCTACTTTATTAATTAGCACCTGAGCAAAATGGTTTTCCTCCCTGCTGCCAAGTCAGAAAGAGCACTGACGAATTTTCAGGCGAAGTAATGAATGCCAGGTTTATTTCTTTATTGGTACCTGTGGATTCTGTTGTATTGCTTGTTAACAGATGCAAGTGGGCAATATAACTATTACATCAGGCAATAATATAGAAACCCAGGCAGTTTCTAAGCAACCGCCCAGCGCTGATTCTTGCCAGCTATTCTCTAGGATTCCCTCAGACACTGTAAGTGAAGAGGAGTTGGACAATATAGTCTAATTTTGAGAAAGGAATAAAGCATGAAACTGGTGATTTTCAAAATCGTATTTTTGCAGATTTCTTACAAAATCAAAAGAGCTAAAATTGAAAACTGTCAAAAACATTTCAGCTCAAGAGCAGCATAAACTTTTCTATTGTTCAGGCAGCTAAACAGACACAACTATTTTGCTTCATACTTTGCCCACAAAAATAACAAAAAATAGACATCATAACAATTGAGCTTCTTTAGTGTGTTGGACTGAAACTGGATTTTGTGTTGTTTCCTTCTGCAGACTCACTCATCAGTTTTCCCTTAAAGTAAAATATTTTTCGTCTGTTTTATTTGAATTCCATGGACAGTCAAATTTGGACACTGCTGGAAATCATAATAAAACATTCTGTTTAAGCCAGAGAGAGAGAGAGAGAGAGAGAGAGGGAGAGAGTGTGTGTGTGCATACACACAGAATTTTGTGTATACACAGGTAAAAATTTGTATTTCAAAGCCATGTCGCTCTCAGATGTCACTGGGACGTAGTTTCTTAGCCTACCTTTCACGTGTTGCGTATAGGACCTCTGCTTTAGATATAAGTGGGGACTCAATGAAGCAGCAAAGCTGGGATCCTTTTCATTAGCCGTTACTTTCCCTGTGATGGACCAATCCAAAGCTTGGATACTTTCTCGGTATTTGGAGTACATTGTTTCCACGCTTTGGTTTAGTCCATTATGGAGTTATGTGTAAAGTTCAGATTTGGAGCCAAACTTCTAGGAAGGATAGAGCACTTTTATCTAAGTATATGAGTAATGTCCTTTTAGAAAGCAGTTTATATTTAGAATAAATAAGAGAAGACACAGACGCACGTACTCGCACAGTTGCCGACAGAAATGCGCACGCTTTCATGAAAACAAACATGAACAAACAAGAACAAACTATTGCAAACCAGATGTTCGCAGGGTTTAAATGCTCCATTGGTTTCCATACACCATGTAAGGTTCTGGTCTGCTAAGTGAGCAGAAGTATGTTGCACATAGTAGCTTGCGGTGCTCACCGTTTCACCTTGCCGAGGAGAGCTGGTTGGGAAGTGGTGGTTTTCTTCACTGGAGACTTTGACTTTTCAGTCAAAGAAAACTACAATTTTGCCTGGCAAAAAAAGCGAAGTATTTTGGCCAATAGCTCTCATGTCTCCACAGAGAATTTTATTTTGGAAACGTCATCAAACTTGATCGTGGCACCTATAGTTTGCATACTCCGAGCCTCTGTTGTTCGCCAGGCTGATCTCTCCCCTTCTTCCTCTTCAGCAGTGAATTAAGAGGATGTAAGATGGCGATATCACATTTCTGGGAATTATAGGGTGCATGGCCGAAGGGGAGAGAGGCACCCAGGCCACCGCTTCCAACAAGGTGCCGCAGCAGTGTCTGTGATTCTGTGGTTTTTCTTCTCTTTTTCTACTAAGCTGTTCCATTTTTCAGCTGCTAGATATTTTTCAAATAAACAATATAATATGCTGTAAGAAACAGGCACTTTTTGCCCCCTGAAAAGGGGAAGGGAAAAGTGCATTTCGATGAGAACCTTATTTTCTATTAGAGAACAGCTTTGGTGAAACAGAGTCACTCAACCATACAACTCAGTTCACACAATTTCTGCGTGTTTCCATCCACTCCTCCTTCCCTTCCCCTCCCCAGCTCTGAACCATTCTCTGTCTGGCTGATATATGTTGACATGAGAATTAAATCACTAAGAAGTATGAATGCTTTAGCTTTAGCAGAAAGCCAGGTTACTATTCCTAGCATGGAAAGTTAAATGAAATCATGCTGTGAGTGAATTCCTATTGATTTCTTCAGGACTGATCAGAAACATTTGTCAAACTTTTGTTTTCTTTCTGTCCTACATCTTCTTTAGACACATAGTTAAACATACTAAGGAACGTTTACATTTTAAAAACGTGTTTTAAGGTCTTTATATAAACATACATGTAATAAAAGTGACTGGTGATTTATATTATCTATATACATTCAGATACTCTATTTTCTAAGCCAAGGTTTTAAAAAATAGGTGCCTAAATTCAGACACCTAAGTCTATGTTTACACTCTTTGGTTGCTTGATTTTCAAACGTGCTAGTACCTAGAAACTCTTTTCCCTGTTAACTTTTTTGGACAAAAATTACCTTGTGCTGGTTTTCGTCTCTTAGAATCAGAAAGGAAAAATGAGAGAAGATTATAAACATGCAAAAGATGTACAGGCAAAAATAAGAAAACTATAAATTCACAATGTTTTCACACATTTATTAGAAGAAAATGAGTCGGATTGATGTAAGACACGTGAGCACAGTCCAGCAGATTTATGCCTGCTAACTGTTAGCCCCGAATTTGACCTAAAGCCCTCCTCCGAACCATTTGTCGTTTCTTCTTTAGGTTCACATTGAGGCCTCCAATTTCAAAAATGCGTGCGCGCTTGTGTACCTAATGTATATGCATATTCATCGTGACTGCATATGTAAATGGAGCATCCGTGCCAACAGTTTTTCAGCTAACAGGCTTTTTGCATGTGCAAGTCTCTGAGGGTTGTATGCCATCGGGGTAATTGTGCATGTAAATCCAGCGGGCAGTCCTACTTACAGCTATAACGTCTACAGCTGCATGAATACTTTTTTAAGAAAAATCAGCTTGTAATTATGAGTGAGAAGAATGATACAATTTTAGACACCTGGGCCTTGAAATAATAATAATAGAAAGCCCCCCAAACTGGTTATGGAACTTGAAACAACATGGCTCAGCTTTCAAAACCTGCTCTGGCATCCCCGTCATGAGCACAGGTCACTCTTGAATTTAGGCACTGTTTGATTTGTGTTTTTAATTACAAGCAAATCACTTTTGAGGCAATAAACATAAACTGATGCTGTTCTAAAGTCTGAAGGGAGAAAGCTAATGTAAAAGAAACAAAACTGGGAAGAAATAAATAAATATATAATAAGAAAAAGTTACTGGAGCAGCTGTGTAAATAATATGAACAATGTTAAAGAATAAAAGGAAACTGCCAGAACCACCTGGGAGAGGAGGGAGTGTAAAATCACTAATTGCTGTAAGCAGGTCTTGCTTGTTGGTTGTGCCTGGGTTTTTCTGCAAACTCCAGGTCTCCCTTAGAAGGCATTTCTTGAAAGACACAGGAAGAAGAGAAGGAAAATGAGGTTATCCCATAAAATAATCTACTACTATTTGGTAAGGGTATTGAAATAGAAAAGGAAACAATGATTTAATATTGTCAAGACTAGAAGCTCTGTGTAGTAGGTAATTCATTGAAGGTTTATTTTGGTCATCAGTGCAGAGTAAATGTTGAATTATATTGAAGTCATCGCTGCAAAACTTTCACAGTTTGGTAGCAAGCTTTGCCAAATTGCACTTTTTTGTCGATAAACGTGTCCTGAACCTTGAGCACTGAGCTACAGTTTTGCACCAGGAGCTCCAGACCGGAAGCTAGCAAGGTAAGAGAGGTATAATCTCAAGTCTTGGGAGCAGGGGTTTTGTAATTTTGGACCTGGTGACTGATTTTGCCACTCTTTATCTGAATTTTGTAACTGATTTTTCAAGGCCTTGAACATACGCTACATCCCAGCAGTGGGCATATTTGTGTTGTTGCTTAGAAGTTACAAATAGTAAGCCAGTAATATGTAATACCTTGTTTTAATCTAACTAGAGATCTGTTACTTGGAGGCGTAAGTATGTAAGTTACATTTCTCAGACTTTACTAAAAGACAGTGTGCTAGGAAAAAATTCTTAGAAGAAATTGTTAAATCCTAATGATTGTTATTTGTCAAGTGTAATCCTTAAATTGCAAATGAATGCAACACTTGGAAAGGGAGCCCAGGAGACTCGCTCTAGCCAGGAGCTCCGTATTTCTCTGCCGAACCAGTGCAACGCTGAGGCCGTGCTGTTTTGCAGACATCAGCGTGCTTTGATCATCACAGAGAACAGAGCTACCTCGAGGGCTTGGGAATCTCCACACTGATTTACTCTGGCATTTGAGATATTACTCCATACAAGAGAGGGGATTTTAGTGATGCTGATACCTGTCTGCAGTGTGAACTGAATTAAGAGCACAGCAACTCATTTCTCATCATGCAGGAGCAGTTACTTTACTGGGAAACATCTTAGTTGCATGTGGGCATGGGGTGAAAGGTGTCGAAAGGCTGGGTAACTCATTAGTAGTCCCCGTAGCAATTGCATCGCCTACCTGCCCTTTGAGGAACAGGGCTTTGCAGTAGGAAACCTAACTCCCAGCCCCGGCCCAAATCTTGCAGGACAGGCAGGACTGCTGTTAAGCAGCCGGACCGAGCTGACACTTATTTTCAGCTCATCCCAGTACCCACGCAGTACTGTATAGCTGCTCTGACATTTTCTCAAGCTGACATATTGCCGTAGTCCCCGTAGACGAAAGCAGAGATGTGGCTCTGTTGTTATCTTGACAATGCAATATAACCTACATGAACTTATATTGAAATTGTTTTGCTGTCCTGATGCAGCTGTGATTATTGCTGTTACATGCTAAGCACCACGAGCCACCGTCTGGCTAAAAGCTGTACGAGATCAGAGTTACTAGCCCATGGGTCTGACTTAAACTGGCAGTGAGCCAATGCCCTGCTGCAGATCTACTGGAAGGCAGAAAAGAAACCTGGTGAGGAATAGTATGAAAAAATTCCCTTTGTGGCAGTATGCTAAGTAGAAAGTCATTATTGAATACATATGGGCCAGATCCAAAATCTATTTAACACTGTGGGAATTTTTGCATTGACATGATGGGCTTTGACTTTCTGTATCCAGTGCAGTTAGTACAATCGTTTTTGTGCAAGAGAGACATGAAACTACCTGCAAGCGTGCTAGAACTTCTTTGTGCAGGTGGCATCAACTAATCAAGGTGCAAGACAAAGAGACCATATCTAGTACATCTCCAAGATACTTCAGAGTCCAGAACACATGCGAAGAGTGAGTCTAGTGACTCTGAGTGTAAATAGCTAAAAAGGAAAATAACACCACTTGGAGAAAATTTTCAGGCCATTGAAAACAAGGGGACTTTAGCCATTGCGGTCAGTGGGACAAATACTGACATGACATTAGGCACACGAGCTTTATGAGATTCATAAAGTTCTAGGAGTGAGGCAAAGCTTGCTAATTGTCTGTTTTCTAGGGGATTCATCATTCTCAGCATACCATCCCATCTACTGGCATAACTGCTGTCCTCATCCCACTATCTTCCCTTTACTGCCGTATTTTTGCATAAAGATAGTTGTAAAATCACTGTGGCATCTGTAAATCTCATTTAGCATTCAGGATGGATCATACTGGGAGGAGGCAAGTGTTCAGCAATCAGTGCCTATGAACTGAACGCTCCCTGTATAAATATTTTGTCCATTACGGAACATCTGAAGGCAGCCTGGTTCCTACTGCCTTTGCTCTGTGCTGCTGTTGCGAAGTGAGAGGAATTGAGAAGTTGGTCTAAAGGGCCAGCTAGAAAATCTCCTTGCAGAGCAAATTCCTCCAGAAGGCCTAACTGCAGTGGCCAGTTCTGCATCTCCCTTACCTAGATTCTATCAAGCATGTGCACCAGTGCAGGAAAGCACAAGAAATGATGCTTAAAATCTCACTGAATTCAAGTAAGAACATGCTTACTAGTAAGGCTTTCCCGATGGAAAGCCTTAGCATGGATTGTGGGGAGTCAAGGCTCATGGAGAGAGGAAAGCCAATGCAAACTGGGATCCAGCAGGACTGAACCTTTGGAGTGTTCCTAGGAGGAAAGTCCAGCCAGCACAAATTAAAGCAGCCTTGCAGGCCCCGGCCCTAGCTGGTCCCACTGGGTGCTCCCACAAGTATTCAGCAATGGTCATATTCTCTTTGACCTTTGGGCGATATTGTAAATGCAGTGTCTGAGACACCTTGATGAGCTGTCAAAGCTTTTGGGATGCCATTTCAGTTTCCCCCCCCTCTTTTCCTGGGTCAGCAGGACTTGGGAGAGTGCTTGCTGCTACTCTTGCAAGATTGATTGACTGCAAGCCATATCCTTCCCTGAATTTCATCAGGATTTTCTCCGGTTAGTAGATACTTTATTGCCCTTATTATAAAGTGCAGTTGCCATATGATGTCAGACAATAGTTGCATTTTCTTTTTTTAGTCTCCTATGCCAAGTCTGAGTTATTTGCTTCCTGACTGAGTTGATTTGCAGCCTTAAGTTTTAGAACATATTGTTGTAGTAGCTAGGTGACTTTAAATGTGTGTATGTACAAAAACAAGTGAAAAATAATTATATTCCTAACTGAAATCTGTCTAAATATATGCATACAGTATTTTAGACAGTGTGAGAGTGTAAGTACATATCTATTCAATAGGGCAATGGTGGTCTTTTTATTTAATTGTGGTCTGAGTTATCTGGTGTCCTAAATTTCTATCCTGTCCTGTAGTAAGAAGACCTAGAAGACTTATAGGAAGATAAAGCACCTCCATGTAGCTTTTACCTGCTAATAGCATTTCTATCATTGCAAGATCTGGCAAGAGAGTCAAACACCACATTTTCCCAAAGGTATGTAAAGCATGCAGAACCGACGGAAAGATTAACAAGTTTTCTGTGAAAGGGGGGTACATCTGCGAGGGTGAGGAGAGCCTTCACTGATGTGCCACTTGTAAATGCATATGAACTCTGTAATAGGTACGTACAGTGCTTTTGCTCAACAGCTGCAATCTTTTCATTGTACCTCTTTTGTTGAACTCAGATAAAAGCACTTCATCGTCAACAAATCTAATATCTGTTCTTGTCCCACTTGAAAAGGTCAAATGAAATTTCCCACCAGAGAACAAAAAACCTGAAGCTGCCTAGTGAGCTTAGATGGCAACATGCCAAGAGAAAGGGGAGGAGAGGTAGTGTCTCCAGTGCCTCCGTAGGGCAATAACGTCAAGAAGCACGAAAAGCGCTATCCAAGCACATGCACAGCCGCACAGCAAGTGAGGCAAGGCTAGCAAGGCAGGGTAGCGAGGCAGCCGGACATGAGCTGTGGATCCCTCCCGAACTGCTGGGAGCAATCCCCCTCCTCAGAGATCCCTGTTCAAGTTAGTGGATCAAGCTATTTTGGGTTGCAGGTGCATGGGCTCTCTGGTAGTGGCGAGGCCGTTCATCCTGCAGGTTGTAGCCCAGCTCACTCAGGACATGGTCCTTGTTCAGTACTTCCCAATACCTTCCTAGATCCCAAGCCACGAAACAAAAATCCATGAAGAGGTTAGAAAACTGTCACGGTTTTTACATCTTTCAAGGCTAAAGGTATTAGGTAGCTATAAGCTCTTTCTTATATTATCTGCATAGGCCATAAAATAATAACACCTAGTGAACTACCTCACTGTAAACTCAAGGAAAGCATGTGGCATGCTGAGGGCAGGGGCTGCAAAGTTCAGGCATAAAGGAAGAGGCCCCATAATGAAATAACACGGAATAGCCCATCTCTAACACCCTCGTCCTACATCAGCGGTTGGACTGAGTTATGAGAATAAAAGGGACCTTGGCTGCGAATGACTTAGGGCAGCATAAATATGTATTATGAATTTTAGGCTCAGACATAATTAAATGCCATTTGTCAGATCTATGCTTGTTTTTCATCTCATTTGGGTTTTGCAGAATGAATTAACTAACAAACGCTCCTCTGATTCCACCATAACAAATCATTTCTCAGAATGGTTGCCTCCAAGCAGCGGAGAGAAAGTGACTGGAGGAAGTGACCTTCCGCTGCAAAGTTGTCACGTTTCAGCAGATCCCTGAGTGGCAATGACAGGCTCAGTAATGGGGAGCCCGTAGTGGCGTTGCAGTCTTCTTGATAACTTGTTAATTTAT
This sequence comes from Struthio camelus, assembly GCF_040807025.1. NCBI lineage: Eukaryota > Metazoa > Chordata > Aves > Struthioniformes > Struthionidae > Struthio > Struthio camelus. The sequence continues at coordinate 6,211,238 of NC_090955.1, read as the reverse complement.
TTAGTGCAGTGGTGCAGAGGAGAAGATCTGGAGTAAGGGGTGGGGTGGGCTGAGCCTCGAGGTTTAAACATGTAAATATTCTAGTTTTGAGGGGAAAAAAAGCACTTTTTTCCTCATTGTCATCTAATGTGCTTTGTGACAGGTGCCACTGGCAAATGGATAGACAAATGTTTGAACCAATGCAACTTTCATTAAAAAAATTACAGCACATGCGTAGTCAGCATTTGCACAATTTGGGTAGTATAGCAATAAATGTTCTTCCACTGGTCATGCAAAAGCACATTTAAGGCACACCAAGTAACTGTCATTCTGATCTGAGAGAATCACAGGACTTGGGACAAATGGTCTGTTTGTCTTCAATAGGTAAAAGAGAGAAAGAGATAAAGACTACAGGTGAAGTTAAAGTTCATTAGAGTTCAACAGTTTTGCTGTTATATTGGCGAGTTATCTCACTTTGTTCCAAGACATTAAAGCAAAGGTCCTTGCTATCCTTAGCAAATGACTGTAGTAAGCGCATGGATTTATTAGCTGTGACTTAGCTATAGTTTCAGAAGTGTTTAGAAGTGGTCAGGAATTTGTGGGTGATGCATACTTTAAAGGCTCTGACTTCTTCAAGTAGCAAGTTCCTTCTGGATGCCAGATCCATCAGTAATGGCACAAAATCGTTTCCCAAACATGAAAACACTTGTTTTCTCTTTGGTCAGTCTCACGTGTTGTCCCTAGCAGAAGGCCTCCTACAGCTGTATTCTTCATATTGCATAGTTCAAAGACTTATGAAAGTTGTTTGTTATTCAGTGTCAATGTAAATATGCAACAAATACTCTAAAAGAGCTGGAAAGAAATGTGTATTTTAAATTGGTAAGTCTAACAAATAAATTTGATAATATTTGTCCTTCTGTACAGTTCTGTATATTTCATCCTTAAAATATCCTAAAGAAGATGGAGTAGAAAGTATTTAACAAATAACATACTCTCATTCGAAAAACAAAACCAAATGGTGTTAATCTATTGATTGACTTAAATACAGTTCCATGTGTCTGCAGGAAAACAATAGCCCCCACACCACACAATGCAGCAAACCTTCAGTAAAATACGCTCAGGAGTTCTCTTATGAACGAGAAGAAAGAAAGTCCCACAACTGCTGGAGGGTTTGGAGCAGACACAGGCCACCTCTCCTCTCAACCGCAGCACGTGAACGTGCACTAGGAATTTCCCCTGAACGTTTGTTATCCCTGGTACCATAGTCAACAGTTGGCTGGGTAACTGAGCAAATTTACTTGAACTCTTTGTTTCCCAGGTCTTATTTTTCTAAGGAAGGCAATAAATCAATGACAGGAAAAGTACTCACCAGGCAGAAATTGGGTAGCTCCACGACTTAATCAGCACTGATTAATGCCAGTCGGGAATCTATCTCTGCATTTCTTTGGAATATATTTTGGAAAGTCTAGCAGTTCCTAGCAGAGTTTTGCATGAAAAATTAAATCACTTTCATATCCCTGTCTCTCCTTTAACTAGTAAGTTCCTTGTGGCTCACGCCATCTTCGCGGTAGGTGTGGACAGCCACTAGCTTAATGGTGGGCAGTGCTCCCTGGAGTCCTTTTGTCACAGTTTCAGTGCAAGGATGATTGCTGGACACCCCAGTGCCAGGACTGGTTCACAGAGGGAGGAAAAGCACTGACAGCGGTAGCCAACTAATATGCTTCTCTTCCTCTCCAGCAAACTGAAAATACCAAACATACGTCAGAGAAAACCAGCCAGAGATACGGGCTGGAGGATAGAGCTGAGTCAGAAACATGCCTTATTCTGCAAGGATGGAAGAGCAGCCGTGATTATTTAAGAAGGTCAAGCCTGGCCAGTGAACCTCCCCGTCAAGAAAACCCCCCAGACACAGAGACAATACAGACATCTGGCAAAATCCTGCCTTCACTGCAATCAGAGAGGTTTTGGCACCGACTTCAACACTGCCAGGATTTCCCCTGTAATTAGCAGTGTGCAGCCCGTGTCTGGAGAGGATGTTCCCTCCGGAAGGCTGCTCACATCGGGATGAGAATAGAGCTTACCTGTTCCTACTTGCAGTTATAGTTGTCTCTTTGTCTCTTTCTATCTTTTAACAGTGTTAGTTTAAGGTTACTCCCAATTAGCTAAGCCTGTGTCCTTTAGGTAATCTCTAGGAAGCAAAGAATAGAGCCTGGTTAGGCTCTGGCCCCTTGAATATGAGAAAAATGCTAACTTAAGAAATTTTAGATGCCACCCACAACCCTAACTCATGTCTGGCTTGTTTGCCACCAAGATTTTCTCACAGTGGCTGCCGCATGGTCCATAAGCATCACTGTTAGTGTGCATTGAGGTAGACTGGGATCAGCCACAAGAAATGATTCAGAGCCAGTAGCCAGATGTGTGGCTAAGGGAGCACAAACCTCTGAGCATGCAGATTGTTTGCATACCCTTCTTCAGCCCCTGTGAGCTGGGTGTACACATATTAGCCAGGGAAATGAAAGCGTTCGATGACATAAATTGGACTGGTAAGTCTATGAACACTAATAGATATATTGGTTTCTGTACTGATCCAGCCACATATGCACAAAATACCTCCACAATAGGGTTTTTCTTTAAAAAAAAAAAAAACTGTGTTGTTAAAGACCTTAGCTACCTGTATTTGAAGATCGTTGTCTGAAAAGATGAAAAACATACATTTTCATTTCATTTCAGATTAGCATGGTAAACAGCTAGATCTGTTCTTTCAAGTGGAGCATTCAGCTCCATTTGTTAGCTTTGTTGCTGATATTTCACCTCTCTTTTATTTACTTAACATAGTTTGACAAGAAATTCACCGTGAGATAATATATCTACATAAAAGACTGGCTTGGGGAACAAGTCCAGAGGTTTCAGTGGGACAGAATCAATTATTTATGTCTTTGCCATTTTTGCCTGCCTCTATTCCACAGAAATCACTCAGAAGAGCTGCCCAACCAGTTAAACATTTTTGGTAGAAAAGTTCATTTTATTTTTAGAAGAAATTATGATGTAAATCAGGATGGCTCCCACTTGGAAAAAAAAAATCAAATTACAAGTGATAAAAACTATCAAACAACCACCTCTCCACAGCCAGGATGGTCTCTGCTGCGAGGTGCTCCCAGGATTAAAGCAAATTAGCAGATGTTCCTGTTGCTTTTCACCACACAAAATCAGACAAACTGACAAACAAGTCAGCCTGATTTCTTCAAAGCAGCCCAAGAGAAGTGAACCTTAAGCAGCAACCAGTTGGTGCAAGGGGGTTTTTGAGGCTGAGCTAAAGCAAGTGATGGAGGACACCTGCGTTCTTCAGTAAACATCAGAGAGAAAAATGACCTGCCTGGCCTGGATGGCTCAAATATGTCAGATAGAGCAGTTTCTCCTGCAGCCTGTTCCAGCTCATATTAACACCCTGAGGAGACCTAAGTCACTGGAGTTTGTCATCATTTGGCAAGGTATCTGGGACCGTTGCTAGCTTTAAGGAGGAGTCCTACACTGAAAAGCAGGTAGGCATGCTGTCAGACTGCGGGTACAGCAGCACGGCTCTGGCGCCTGGAGCAGGGTCACTGTAAGTGATGATGGAAAATAATGATGGAAAGTAAAAATTTTACAACCTCAGAGCACTTTGTCAATCAGAGGTCAATGAGAAAGGATAAAGAATGAGAAGAAGGGCAGGAAAAAAATTAATAAGGGTAGAGAAATGAGAAAGAATGGGCAGTGAATTAAAAAATAGATAGAGAAACCACAGTGTACTAAAAACATACCTAAGGAAAAAGCCAGGCCCTGATGGAGAGAAACGAGATAAAATCTCCCACTCACTTTGATGGTGGAGGATCAGGTCCTTAGGAAGAGAGAGAAGTCTGGATATAGTGGAAAGAGGGAATGTACTGCAAAGCAAAGGAACAAAAGTGAGCAGTGCTGTACAAAAACAATATTTCCGTAGCTACTAGGCAATACTGTCACCTCTACACACATCCAAGGACTTAAATGACCCACTGCAGTAGCTGGGGATCTGCACTATTAATAATAAGAAAGAGGAGTCTAAACTATGGCTTTTTTTCAGTGTGTTTTGTACAATTTTAAGGAGTGTATTATCAAAGGCTCCGATTCTGGCCAAAGTCCACAGGCGTCATAACCTGTGGACAGACCCTGGATAGAAAGAGCACCCCCACCACCAAAACCCAAATCACTCAGAAGTTCCTCAAAAGGAAATATTCTACAGGGAGCAGCTGAAGATGCATTTAGAGGAAACAATTCGCATTCAGGATGCCCTGTTATTAAAAGAATCAGAGAACGATCAGAGCTAAGATATGTCAGGGGGCAACCTCATTGACACAGGGCTGGAGAACTTCTTCTACTGTAAAAGTAGAAAAACTAGGTCAGTGCTTTTTGAAAAGAGGCAAGCTAAGGGTGGACATCATTATTTTATATACCATTCTGAGGGGAATAGCTAGGAGAGTTGTCAGGAAACTAGTATCAGATACAGGAGCAAATGAACAGGTTCTAAGAAAGACAAATGAGCAGAAAGTAAAGGCAGCCCAGGCCCAAAGGGTGTAAACATTTCTATACATGCTAAGTACTTAATATAAGCATTGGATTACAGAAACAGCTAGTAAGCGCAACCAGTGAGGATTTGGGAAAGGAAAAGCTTTGTGGGGTACAGCTGCCACCTGAGAGCAGACAAATCTGGCTCTTGATCTTAGTTTGTCCCTAGAATTGTCCCAGTTCCAATCTCAAAATTACTTTGAGATTCACCTAGCGTATAGCTCTGTGTGAGAGCAATAGATTAAAGTAACAATTCAGTTTATCACTTGAAGATAGAACTCAGGACATTTGCCTTATAATTCTATTAATATAAGAGTAATTACAAGGGCTAATTCTAATGAGAATGTTAACTTATAAGGCTTGGTGGAGGTAGCAGCCTACAGAGAAACTGATGATGCTGGAATCCCTGATCCTTACGTTTGATCAATAGTTCAGTGTTAATAGACTTTATTTATGAGTTGGAGCATGTGGTTTGAAAATGAGCCTAATGACTCGGTCGCATGTCTATAGCCCACATTTCTAGGCATTCTCTAAGAACTAGAATATTTGCATGTTGCAGTTGTCTCTAAAGAAAAAGGAAGAACCTCTCTGTGGTGTTGAAACAGATTAGAACACTCTTTATTTCCGAGAAGCAGAATGCAAACTATCGTGCAAGTACAAGCATGACTTCCAGAATATACTGCTTTAAACACAGATCATACCAATACTCTTTGTTCTAAATATCTAAGACGTAAACTAGTCACTAGGAAAAAAGAAGTAGATTGATGTAATAGCCTGGGGCAAAGGGAATTTGAAGACAGAGACGAATCAGTGGACTGTGTAGGCTAGGGTTCTTCTAGTGCGTTTTCTCATATCCTCTGCAATCTAAAGGCAGAACTTTATCTGGTGGAAATAAGCATAGCATTATTGAAGTTGATGGAGCTAAGCCAATTTATACCAGCTATGGATCTGGCTCCAAATGCATATTTAAATACATATAAAGAATAAAAGGGGGGGAGGAGTAGTATAAACATAATACACCCAACAGTCCCATTGAATACGAGTCAAATTCTGAGATCCTGTAATAAGTGTGATGTCAGCTCTGTTCCCCAGGAATTTTCTTTGTTTAAGAGTAATAAAATCTTTCTACTGTATTACCTTGGTCCAAGAAATGCCATAAACCTTCCTTCTTTATAGTTCAATGGTTAACAAGAGAGATCTTGAAGTCGCAATGTGGGGAGGAGAAAGTCTTGAGTGTGCCGTAGTTCTGTCCCGGCCCGTCCTCTTCAGCCACAGCGGGATATGTACCCTCATGGTCCAGCTCATAAATATCCATGGCAACAAGATGCTAAGAAACGTGGAGTTCAACAGAGGATTCACTATGCATGTAAACATTCACAGAATCGTGAGATCAAGGGTCTTTTTGAAACGACAGACTAGGATACTGAGGTGAACTGGCCCATCTCCACCACTGTTACAGCAAATTATATATTTTTGTTGACGTGTTTGTCATGACACTGGGAAAGAGCGAGGCTCATAGAAGTGAATGATCAAAGCAGATGAGAGTCAGGCACATTTGTACAGGAGACATGAACTCACACACATATCTCAGTCTCAAGCCACCAGACTTAGTATGTTGTCTATTAAAATTTGTTGGAGCACCTGTCATAGCACGTACAGGAAAAGTGTTTGTTAGGTCGATCTTACACAAGATGAGTGAGGTATGGCAGGGGTGGAAGCAAGTCTAGCTGTCTGGGAAAGAGGGCACAGCAGTGTCAGATGTTTGCCCTGTCCTCTGCTGGGCGCCAAAAAGCAGAGGTTATGGGATGTCACAGACCTTTGGTTTACCCCAGTACGGCCATTTCTTCTGGTCTCAATAATGCTTGAGTGCCTGGCATTCTTCAACGCTTGTCCTCCTGCAGTGCTCTGGTAGGAAGGAGCGTGCAATGCTTCTGTTTTACAGCTCATCTTCTGCAGAGATGAGAGGTGAAAACGGGTTTGCTAGGGCCAGACCTAGTGCTCTGGGCACGAGAAGGAGCTCAGGGCTCTCACTGCCCCGCTATCTCCTCATCGATCAGCCCTCGCAGAAAGTCAAGTGGCTGCATGCTGGCAGAAGCAGCAGTCCCAAGGCTGGTACCGCTGTGCTAATACTCTGCTGCACTTTTGGCAGCATATATTATAGTGGCATCAGGAATATTTAAGATAGATACCGTACTGCAGAAAATATGATGGGCAGTGACTATTTTTCCTCCCGCTAGGTACTTAAAACAACATGCCATTATCATAGCAGCTGAGCACTCTGTGGGGAGATCATTCACATCTCATTCCTATACAGACTAGCACAAAAGATTACTAGTATTATTGTGTGTGTCCTTAAGCAGTAGGATAGCAGTGGATTTGTATTTCGGGCATTCCCAAATGTCACTATTATTGTCCATGCCATTGTTGTCTGCATTAGCCTGAACTTTGAAAGCTCGCTGCATATCAGAGAGCTTCTGCCCAAGCCCATGGTCTTAATGAGTAAATGAAGTTACTGTTACTTTAGTTTGTTTTAAATGTTGAACCCAGCATGGGAGCTAACCCGGAATAGTCATCTTGAGAATATTGCGGTGGAAAGTAGAGCGTAGGATTTAACATTGGAAATTAGAAGTTGATCCTACTTCTTATACAAAATTGAGATTGACAAAATTGAGGTTTATCTACATAAACCTTTAAACAAAGATGTGGCTCTGAATCAAAATTAGGGAACTGGAAAAATGAAGTTGGGGATTTTGTCCTCTTAAAGGAAACTTGCCCAGCAAGAAAGTCAGAGGGAAGAGCTGTGCTGTACAGCTGCCAGAGTAAAGATCTAAGCAGATACTTTAATGGTGGCAGTTTCCCTGGTATGCTTTTTATAGAGGTCAAGTTTGTATAAGTAAGGACTATTTAAAAATGGCAATTATTGATTAATTAAATTTAAACGATAGTCCTGCTAGTTTTAAAGAAGCTGTACACCAAATTGGCATGAATGACCAATCGAAAAATAAAAAATAATTATTTAAAGAAGTGCTGCTCAAATTGGATCTAATGCTAGGAATGGTTCCGGAGGTCTCTTCCCCATGAGAACAAATAAAGGGGGTTTTTGCAAGTCCCTTCTGCACTCAAATCCATAAAATAGCCTAGCTTGAATCTGACTATAAAGAACTTTTATGTGGCCATCTCCAAAATGTGATCCTCAAAAGACAGTAAGAAAGTTGGAAAGTAGCTTATGGTTCCAAAAGTGCAACAGCAAAATGCATAAAGCTGAATTGCGCTGTTATAACAGCAATTTCTACACTTACATGGATGTAATTGGAAGAAAGTTAACTGAACTGAGCTTAAGTCTAAGCTCAGAAGATAAACCTCAGAAGATAAAGCCAGGAGCATACAAGTACCTAACTCGGAGAGAGTGCTGTAAATAACCTTAAAAAAATACAATTGTCCATGTGATGTGCAAATTAGTTAGTATCAAGGTGGTGTGCAGAAAGGAAACCCTAGAAGGAGCCTTGCTGTGACGGTGCAGCCCCGCTTTGCCGCGCTGGGCTGCAACGACGCAGGCTGCGGGTGCCGCGCGGGGGCTCGCTCTGGCCGGGCAGGGTCAGGCCCTTCACACACGAAGGGGAACCCACTGGAGGAGAAAACGGGGCAGCAGCCAAAGCAACGTTTTTTTGCACGTTGTGCATTTGGCGGCCTCCGCCGCCGGCTGTCGGAGTCGAGCGAAATGAGAAACGAAGGGGCACCGCGTTGGCATGAAGTGATGCGTCCTTGCAGGCAGCTCCAGCGCTGGACCCGCACTTAAAAACAGATTGACATTAATCCAGGAGGTGAGTTTGTTACTTGGTAACTACAGCATTTTCTATTACAGTTGAAAGAAGATTGGCTCTTGATCAGAAACATAAAAATTCATCTCCTAGCAGGGGATAATAGCAGGAGAACAGGGGCAGAAAACAACCGCAGATTTAGCGGCAGAGCACGACGCAGCCCGCGCACGGCCGGGGTATCCGACGGGCATCGCCTCCCTCCTCGCCCCGTCGTGCCGGCTGCCGCTGGGGCCCGCTGGCAACTTGGGCTGCATTTCGGGGTGCGTCTCTCTGTGCAATACTCCCCTTCCTTAGGGAAACAGGAGGGCTGCTGTCCGCCGGTTTAGAAGTGAGTCGCTGAGATACAGGATGAGGCTAAATGACTTAACGTCACACAGAAAGTCCTTTAGAGAAACAGGGACAGTGGCCCTGTGCCCACGGGACATAGGATCTGGTGGGAAAATCAGGGTAAAATTAGAATTAGGACTGAAACACGTTATGCACAGTGTAAATGAGTAAATGAAGTAATAGTGGTATGGGGGGGGTATATACACATCTGTAGATAGACGCAACGAATGTACTACTGCCTGCTTTTTGCAGTTGCATGTTAGGTAGTGCAGAAACCTTAAGTTCTTGCAAAAACCCCCAAACGCTTTTGTTCCAGTGTATAACTGTTGATCTAAAATGGGAGTTCTTGTTTTCTAATTCACAAAGCTTAAAGGATCGCTCATTTTATATTAAAATGATAGCCTTTGCAAGAGACCTTCAATCTAATTAAAGCCAGGAGATTAGCATCCCTTAGAATATTTGCAAAGCCTGCAATGTGAAGTTAATGAAATGTGTACACTTTTATAACGCTTTAATTTTTAATGAAATAGTTCAGGTTATGTACCTTGCTCCTCTGCCTTACCTGCTTTGCCCAAAACAGGGACTGTTTACAAACAGCACTAGGTTGTGGGGTGAAGAAAACAGAGGTAAGAGGGTAATTAAAAGGCTTGCTCATAACTACAACAAGTCTATCTTAAGGCTCTTGTGTTCAGCCTCATAATTTAAGCATTTCTGGTTAATAGTAAATAATGAGAATTTACTTTTAGAGTGGCATTTATATTTTAAGAATGTGGGGGGATGGGGTGTGTGTGTGTATATATATGTATATATATATGTATATATATGTATATATATGCACATATAAGAATATGTATATACACACATGGGGTATATATACACAAGTGCACACAGATATATATATATATATATGTGAAATCTCTCTCTATATATACAAATATACATGTATACTACATATAAATATACATGTACGCATGTATATTTATATATCCAGAAAGCCCACAGCTAATGCTCAGGGACCTTAAGTAAAACAAGACAAAACAGAGGGAGAAAATAGGGGAGAAACCTGCTGAGCTCAGCAGTGTGGGGAGCCTTTCGCCCCCCGCCCCAGCTGTTGGGTTCAGTGTGGGGCAGGGACGGAAATCCTGAGCAAGTCCAGCCCGCCGTGGAAGAGCTGGGCCCCTCGAAAGCTGGCCCTGCCCCGCTACCATCTCTCAGGAAGGAAGGAAAGAGGAAATGAAGGTGAAGCCTGGGAGAAGCAAGCCCCATTTCTTGCAGCAATCCAGCAGATTGCTGCTCTCGCCGGCGCCACGGGGCAGCGCGACCCTCTCAGCCACACGCACCTTGGAAGGGCGACCTCGGGAACAGCTATACCTTTAAAGCCATTTACTGCATGCAGATCTCTCCCCTTTGCACTGCTGTCTCTGAATTTTGCCATTGGACAGTGCTAGCTAATGCATTCAAAATAGTAATTTTTTTACACTACGCTTACTGAGTCTTTCTGAAGCCTAAATGTTAGATTATCCTAATCTTGCTCTACATTTTAAAGCTGAAAGATAAACCTGTTGTTTAATGAAATCCACAACACTACAGGAATAGTAACCATTGTGTTTCTTCATTTCAAAGACCGGCTGAAATCTAACATCTGGTGTAACTGTACAAACCTGACCTTAGGTCACAGTAAGTATTGTATTGTTGATGATGGATACGCTTTTTTCATTACAATGCTGTCTCCGTTCTTTCAGCATCCATGCTGTGAATCCCCAGTTATACCCAGGGCTATTGATAAATACTGATTTTTAAAATACAATTCCTTTTTTGCACTTTTAAACATATATTGTTAGATTTTTCTTAAATGGCTCTTCTAGTTTGTTGTCAACAATATGCTATTATATGAGCAAGCTCTTCTGCATGATAGCTTTCTAACACATGATGATCAAGGATTGTGTGTCTGAAGATGCAACTATGATCCTAAAAGGACAGTGTCACACAAAGGGTGGTTCTCTGTGGCTAATGCCTTTCCCCTGCACTTTCCTCTTTGGATGTTCGTTTTCTTTAAGCTCTTGTAGGAATAGGTTTTAAGGTTTAAATTGTCAAGCAGATGCGAGCACATATGAATGTGTCTTTGCACATTATTGTTTCAAGTTTTGAGCCCTAATGTGGAAAAAGAGGCACTGCGCTATGCTGTGTTATTAGTGTTCATTATTTCTAAGGCCTGTGGAAGTATGGACCGGACCTACAACTGCGAATCATCTCACAATACCATAACCAGGAGCCCCAGCAAGCTCAGTGATACACTTGTCTAGTAGTGAAGATGCTGCCCTGGTAGGTCAGAGCTCTGGTGAGACCCCCACCCCAACTCTGTAAAAACCAGTACAAGTTCTGCCACTGAACTAGGGGAGGGAGAGCAGATTTTAATGATTTTTTTTTTTATTTGTTTGCTTTACTGGACACCTCACCAATGAACAGGAAATGTTTTTTTGCCTAATCCATAGGCAAGGTTGTAATGCAGATATTGAGTTCTCCCCAGGTGCTAGTACTGCTTCATGATGTTGCTGCATGTGCAGGTGAAGCACAATATCCTCAGCTCATCGCGCTGCCAACTGAGAGACACCGAATGAAGTTTCGACTCCCTGAAGTCCTTACACGTTAGCTAACCCAGCACTAAACAGCATAGAAAATGTCTGAAAGCACGGCACTTACATTTTTAAGAAACGTCTATTCATTTCACTTCTGCCAGAGCCACATACGTTTATAGATTGGTTCGTAATTATTTTTAGAGCAGAATTCTGTTTGTTTGACAATATCTGAAAAATGAAATACCTGGGGCAACGTCTCTGAGTGCAGCTGGTACATCTGAAACGGGAGGAAATACTTGCTGTAATTGTGAGGGTTTTATTTAATTCCTCTGAATGCAGAGTTTAACTCATTCGGTGTTTGATGGGCCGATAACGGGACCTGTCTCTGCATCAGGCTGCGCAGAGGAGCTGAACTAGCCGCCGGCACCTGTCCTGCCCGCCTGGGCAGGACCGTGCTGCCTAAAGCCTGAGCGCACCGGGAATATTTGGGTTTTCTCTGCCCGTTCAGTCTACCGAAACACAAACGGGTATACCCGTATGTGAGAGGTACTGTTCAATAGTCGTCTTGATTACTCCAAGTGTTAATACTTTGCAATCAAGCAGCATTTTTTTTTTTAATCTAGTGACCTCAAAGTACTTTGTAAACATTTAATTAAACCTCTCTGCCTCCGTGTGCAATGGGTACTATTCCCTTTGGCCAGCTAAGCAAACAAGGGTATAAAGAAGCACCAGCGATCCACAACTTGAGCCCTTTTAAAGGTTTTTCAAATCGGGCAGTCGAAAACAGAGGTAGCCGAAGTCGGTAGCAACTCGCAAACGCAGGCGTGCGTTGTTCTGCAGCCCAGAGACGGCATCCGCAGCACCCTGCTCCCGCAGCACCCGGCTCCCGCGCGCTGGATGGCGGAGATGAAGCCCTGACCCCGGCCGGGCAGGGGCTGGCGTCGGAGCTTCCCTGCCGCGATTCCGGCCAGGCAGACCCAAGACCCGTCGCGGCGGTGAATTGAAACGTATTGGCAGGACAGTTGACGCGACCCTCTATACTCTTCCCACCCGTTGTGCACTTTTGGTGACCTCTTTCTATCAGTGGTAAAAGTAAATTGAATTCAGCACCTTTAAAGACCCTGTCTGGATCCATAACCACGCTGTAACCATGAATGAAAAGCTAAGAGGGAGTATGGTTTTTATCTGAGGGCTTTTTTGCATTTTATATGTTTATGTGTACCAGCCAATGGTCAGCAAATAAGCGCCGCAGCTTCTAATGAAATGTTCGAACCATCTGGTTTAATTTCCCTGTAAAATGGTAAAGTTGTTCCGATAGTTGGGTTGGTACAGCTGCTTTATATGAAAAGCACTGAGTGTCCCAGGGCAATTACGCTGCACCAAGCACGTGCTATGGGTAGTATATTCTGTGTTGTTATTGGGATGCATTAAAAAAATAAAATCCTTCTTAATACAGCGAGACCATATTTTAGGTCTTTTTTTTTTTTTTTTTGTTAGCAACAGGTAGCAGATGCTGTGGGCACACGTTAAAGGTATTTTCTCCTCCAGTTCCCTTCGCTCGCCCCCACTGAGGTGGCCCATTAGCTGCTGTTTAGTCGTCTCCTTCAACCCCTGATCTTCCTGGATTACCAGGACAACCCTGGCAGCGCGGTTGGAGAGGAAAGGACTTACTGTCACAGGGCCCTTTTTAGAAATATATATTTTTCCCCCTGAAATGTGCATCAGGTAAGTCAACCCCTTAGAAGAGTGGAGCCAGGCAGGAGCATCATGCTGGCGTTGCTTTACTGCCACGCTGCAGCCCATCAGGGCTGTGGTTTTACTGCGCTCCAGCATCTTCTCCCGCAACATGTCTTACAAACAAAATAGTCATTCCCTGCGTTAGTAGAATAATAAAGTAAAACTAAGCTGTCTCAAATTATTCTACATCACTTCTGACATCATCTTGTAATCTTTACCAACAGTCTCATTGCGGCATGGGATTCAAATATCTGCTCTTGGTTATGGCAGTGCTAAATGCCATAGCAGGTTGGTCCCCCATTTCTCCTCTCCTCCATCACTTCCAAGCTCTCTTCGGGGGCTGTGCTAAAGCAGCACAACAGTAAAGACCTGTTCTCACATCACTGCTTTTCAGCCAGGCACAAACTAAAATATAGTTCCCTCAGTGGCACGCAGCTCAGTTCTGCACTTCCAGCGGCACACAAAAGCTTCCCAGAAGACAGGCTCATTTCTCCGTGCATCTTCTGATTGAAATTAAAATTTGGAAAGTTTCAAGAAGGCGGCCGGGGAGGGAGGAAAGTAATTTCCAAATCTGGTATGAACCTGCACTTAACGCTGCTGCACCCTGGGGCATGCGAGCTGCACAGGGTTGTGCCGGAATTAGCCCGCGCGCAGAGCCGGTAGCTAAGAAACCCCGCTAACAAACCACAGTTTAACATGATTTCCATGCACACGCATTTCGCTCCCCGAACCCTCGAAAGCGGGAGCAGTGCAGCCACAGGAGCCCGGTGCTTTAGCGAGCCTAAAGCCCGGCAAGGAGTCAGGGCTAATTAACTCAGCGCCGTGGCATCCTGACATGGCTATATGGCTTCTGGGACCCCGGCTAGTATTTCTGCCCGGCAGCCTGGTGCTCCGTGTGATATATCTGCCTGGTCACCGCCTGCGCAGGGGTCCCTGGTGAAGCGCACCCACCCGCCGTCCCCTCGTTCCTGCGCTCTGCCATGGGCGCTTTGCATCCTACCCGTGGACACCTTTTACTCGGCGTTATTTGGAGAAGCGTGCGCTACTCGCCGTGCATTTTCCTGAACATAAACTGGAAATTACTGATTTTTTTTTTTTTTTACCTTACACAGCTAGCATAAAAGCACTAATGTCCTAATGAAGAGTCTCACTTAGCTAAATGCTTCATTCAGCTGAGTAAAACAAAGAATTTTACTAGAGCTTAACCCAGTCGTTAATAAGCTTTTTAACCCTGACCTTTCAAATCAATGATCTACCACTGGTTTTACCTTTCAAGAAGGAATTCCATTTTCAAGTGATAAAACATATTTTGCACTCCTTACAATCTAATGATTATTCTCAGCCTTACTGGATATATGAGGCCATCAAACCATTAGAAGGTATAAAATGTATTAATGTACAGCATTCACGGCTACATTTGCTTTAGAGTCAATAAAAGGGAAACAATTTATAAAGGGCGTTTATGCTCATTACTGAATATCGATAGATTGTTTCTCCCATCATTTCTGAGGTGCGAAGAAGGCTGTTTCGTGACCTAGAGGTGGGGATTTGCCTACCCTCCGCTCCTTGCGTACTCACCAAACTCCTCCGGCGCAGCGGTGTCCCCAAGTCCACCCTTCCCGGGAGCCCCCTGCCTCTCCAGCTTGGATTCATCCAGAGTCGCCGCGTGAAGGCTCAGCAGACAGCAACGGTGCTCTCAGCGCTAGACGCTAATTATCAAAAGGCTGCGGGCAAATTGGGTAGAGGTTAGAGAAGAACGAGGGAAATTATTTGCGAGGAAGGTCAGGGTCAGAGCACGCAAAAACGACGGGGCGAGCTGGGCAGAGCGCCTCTGTAAGAGGTAGCAGGACGAGAGGGAGGATGCTTGAAGCAAAGAGGAGAAAAACAGAGAGGAATTGCGCAGGGGCTAGAGGAGGATACGGGAGCACCAAATTATAGCTAGAGGCAGCAGTTTTATAATTTGTCCTAATGAATAACTCAGTTAACTGCAGAAATAAAATCTACGAAGAGAGGAACGATTACGGCACTGGCCTGAGTCTCAGCAGAGCTGGACTCGGTTCCTGGCTGTTTCCAGCTTTCTGCCTGACTTTTGGCCAGCCACCTAAGCTCTCGGCGCCTTGGTTTCCCATCTGTTAAACAGCAATAATAATACTTCTCGTCGCTCTTGCCTGTTTCAGCAGTAAGCTCTTGCGCCAGGCGTGGTGTCTTTCGCCAGGCACATGTCTAGGACGTGGCCTGCTGGGGTGACACCAAACCGGCAGTGAAAGGGACTTCCACGCTGCAGAAACCCACTTGCGATTTCCGATGGCGAGGGGACTAGCTGTATGCTACAACTTAGTCAAAAGATTTCTTAATATGTGTTCTTCAAGGACAAAAGAAAAAAAAAACCAGTACAAATCAGAGGAGGAAAGTGATCCTCTCCTTTGTTAAGATTTGTAAGGTATGAATTTATCTTCCAAAGTGGAAACATCTTAGTTTGAGAGAACAGAGAAAACATTAACCACAATACAAAGTCAGACAGCAGGCCTTCTCCATTTCTGATTTTGCTGTCTGTCCTGCTCTGTGTGTGTGTGTCTGGCTTCTCTATACGGACTGAGCTTTCCAACATTTCTCACTGACAAGCCATGGCCTTGATGCGCACAGTGGTTGCCCATGCATGCATGTGCTCGTGCCCATCTGCTAGGGGGACACAGTGCCCCCTCACAGACATACACCCACTAGGTAACATCAGCTGTGGAGCGTTGCTGCGAGGGGATAACCAGCAAATATATAAAACTGCATCCCAGCTGCAGAGCCTGGCTGACAATAACTGCTCCAGCTTTGCTCCAGCAAAGGCTGCTACAGCATCTCCTCTTCAGGCCCGTGATGTGTCCAGCACCTCCGTTCCCTTGCTGGTCACAGTATGAAAAGAGCAAAGCACCTCCACTTCCAAGTAAGCGAATAAATGGCACTGGCAAGTTTGTTTTGTGACAGCCAACATCGTATCTCCCTGAGAGCCGGGCTGATGTCCTGCAAAGATAAATACCTCAGGCTCTAAAACCCAAATGCAACAGGCAAAAGATATGCCAGATCTGTCTTCTGAAGCATTAAACATAAAGAGGTAAGTAAATGCACTTGAGAAGTCCTGTGACTAAACTTATAAAAATTATTAAATTTGTCAAATTTAATTTGCGAAATCCCACTGTCTTCTTTCCCAGCAAGCTTTCCATTTAGGTCTCTTCGGAAAATACAGTGTACAAAAAGCTTTGTTATCCCCAAAAGGACATGCTGTAAAACCACCTCAAAAAGCCCAGCACACCTGGTTTCAAGCACAACAGGAAAATCAGACCATACTTTATGATAAATATGCATATGTGACACCCGCGCCTGCCACGCTCTTGGAGGGATGCCATAATTGACGGGACGAAGTACAACAAAACTTCACGTCACCGGTGGATCAGAAGAACAAAGGTAAACCAAAAGGCTAGAAAATTACAGTTTTACTGACATTCTGCTCAACCTTACCCAGTCTTTATTGAAAAGAGATAATAACTATCTATAGGCGAGCTGTCTTAAGACACCATTCATTGCCTTTTGCTAGCCCAGCTGAGAGGTGCTATAATATAATGCACACTGGCATCTGGCATGTCATTTAATTACATCTTCGGCTTGCTGGGAAAATGTTTGAAGTGTCAAGGTAAGCAAACTATAAAAATATATTTCCCCTGCTACAGGAGAACCCCTGCAACGGCAAATGGAGGAGCCGGGGCTTGCTCCAGCCATTACTCTGGGCCTGCATGAAGAAGATGATGGAGAGGAGTCTAATTCACAAACAATTATCCCACTTGGATAGGGCACCATCTGCTTCAGGCAGCCGGGCTCTAATTCCCCAATATGCACCTGGGACTTCTTAGCCAAACAAACCACTGGTGAAACAGCAAAACAGCACCATCAGCTCCCGTGAAGTTGTGCCTTCTCGCATCAGCCGTGAATATGCCTCAATCCTTTGACAAAGAAGAAAAAATAAATAAATTCAAGGACAGTAAAATCAAGGCCAAGTGACCGCAAGGAGAGCGGTCCTAAGCAGACCGCACCAAGACCTAAGCAGAGCTTGCTGTGGTTCATTGTCTGGACAAGCTCATTTCTCACGAGTGAGTGGCTGTAAGCAGTTCACCATCACCTAAGACAGGAAGGAGGATAAAGTAATAGTTCTGTGTCAGTCTGGCCTGTGTGACTTTGGCTCCTGAGTTGCATCAAGGAGTTCTTTTAAAGCCAACCAGCTGATCAGCAAATCAAGTATTCGGGCTTCACATTTCTCTAGTGAAGTCTAGTGATACAGTCCATGAACCAAGGGAGAGACCCACATGTCCTTGAGTTAGCTAGTAATTGAAGACTCGTAGTTTCTTGTCACTCCTGTTTTCCTACTGTGCTAAGCTTGTAAGAGGAAGAAAAAAAAAAAAAAAAAACTTTGATCTCATTTCTGTGCTGTGACTCTTGCTTGGGTAGGAGGCCCCTTTCCATGCCCACCGCTTCGGTGCCTTAGTGAAGGATGCACAGGAGATGGGCTCAGCGGCTCGTGCCGGGTTGCAGTCTGGACAGTGGGAAAGCTGCAAATAGCCTTAGTACTTTCTAAAACAAAGGCAAACCTCACTCCTTCGACCCTGCAGCCCCGCGAAACAAAGCTGAATGCATTAGGGCTGGAATCATTACAAATAATTGAGCTAGAAGAAATAAATCACATAACTTTTCCTTTTGTGTCTGAGGGGTAGAGGGGGAGGGGGAAGAAAGTTCAACACAGATATTAGTCACCTTGTTTTGTTCTTACCAATGGAAATTTCTCAGAAACCAAAATAAAGGGTGTGGTGTAAGAACCCGAAGAGAATAAAATTAGCTAGAACCCACATCCTAACTTTTAAACCCAATGCATGAGTGCAGGTGTCTGCAGCTGAGCATGATATTTCTGTTTGAGCTCATCCAAGGCATGAGTCATTTCCATCAAAAGAGGAGGATGCCTTGATCTGCGAGCAAGCAAGCGCTGGAACAGCAGCTGTTGGAGCAAATACAAACATTCATGCCAAGGATTGTAAGCATGGAGTTTATCTAATATGTAAACAACCACCTGCTGCAAATGAAAAATTACACCCACAGCCACCTGAATAAGATAAGCATACGATGGGGGAAATGAAGAGACAGATTCATTATTAATTTGGTGGAACTTTTGAACCAAACACCTCCTTTGCAGCAGAACGGTAGGATGCACAAGGAAACGCTACTCCTTGCCCCCGACCTGCTCAGCAGCATTCATTTTGCCTAAATGATTTTTTTTTTTTTTTGCTAAGTCTGGTGGAGATGAAAACACAAGCCCAAAGAAGCTAATTAAAAGCTAAATGAAACCACATACAGCTGTGCTACTACATGACTAATGAACATGCAAATATATACATATGACAAGGACATAATGCAGCCTGGCTGCCTTGAGTGGTTAGTGCAGCTTTTCAAGAGCTGGAAATGCTATTGATTATAACTGAGCTAAACTTCCTGACTCCAGACATCAGAGTCAATGTAATCATCACACACTACATGGGAACGCAGCAGTGAGTGTACGCCTGATGGTGCGGGGCACGGAACATCATCAGCACGTGGGCTTGGATGTGTCCTCCTGGCTCGTGGGGTCCAGGCTCCTTGTCAGATGGGCACCAGGGCCACATGGCTCCTCTGGCTCTCAGCATACTCTGTCTTGCCATTAATTAATATTTTTGGAGTTGTGGGCTCTAGCTGGGATATATTTGCCTCCTCTCCTCACCTGGCAAGGTGCTGATGCATGGAAGACACTTTACTGGGAGGCCCAGGGCTGTAGCCAACACATATAAGGCAAATTCTCTTCTGCTGCGTTGTCACAAACCAAAGCCAATGGCTTTCTCTTACTAGGAGTTAAAAATATTCACCAGGTCTGCCGTAAGACTATAACATAAAGGGGGAAAAAAAAAAAAAAAAAGGGGGAAACCAAAATGTGGCCTGAAGTGAGTGCAAAGAAGCAATTGCTGGTGCCTTCAAACCTGCATCCAGGCAGAGCACAGAAACAACCTTGTTCCACTGGCAGGACAGCCCCAGGTGGCAGGTTTGCCTTTGGCCTCAAGAGCCTCAGCCAGGACCCCCCCGCCCCCATGCAAGGTATTGTCCTCGGTTAAGCCTCCCGTGTGTTACCGAGCACGTGTGCAGCGCCTGCATTGAGTGCGTTGGAGCTCAGCCCTGCACGTAGCAGCTTCTCCAAGCAGGGTACCGTGGCCTCAGCCCCCTTCCCTGCACACCCCTCCCCTGCCAGGCTGCTGCACAGAGGTTACCGAAACGAAGAAAATGTCGTTCCTCCTCCACGACAACTGCAGGAATGATATTCAGCCTCCAAGGGTTTTTCAGGTCACAACTGGAAGAGACGTTTCAGGAAGCACAGAGCGGCCTTCAACCTGGTGACGATGGTTGAGACCTTGATGGTGGACAGCCGAGGGAGATGGCACCTGCAGAAACCAAATTTGTGCTGAACACAATGGTTAGTGCATAAAAATTAATCAAGTACTACAATGACTTGCTTTATTCATAATACTTAATGGTCATGTAATAGGAGTTTTTATTCAGCAGTTAAAGTTCATAAGTGCAGGTTTTACATGTAGAAAGGTATTATGCTGATAGTTTAATTACACACCTTTCTGCACACCAAAGGAAATGGGTTATGCAAGTTTTATAATTAAAGAAGGACTTCTGAGGAGAAATGAACTTTGCAGTTAGCAACTTCGTATTTGATTTTTATCATATTTTTGTTTTGAACTTACCAGCATTCCGTATTGCCTTAAACATGGGATAACTCTCCGAACTGCTCTAGGTGTCACGGAGAAGCTTTGAAAATGCAACATAAAGTAGCAGTATGTAAAAACAGCAAGGGTGATCATGAGGCATCAACATCATGTGTTTGGAAAGCTCTCCAGAGTGCTGCCTGCCTAATTATAGACAGTACAAGTCTGTCTTGCATGTCTAGGAAACGGAGGGAAAAACCTGAGCATGTAACTGAAAAATAAACCCTAGTCTTTGCCAAAATAATAAAAAGAGGTTTATTTTTTGTTTTTATTATTTTTTTTATTTTCGCTTTCAATAAATTTCATGGCCAATGAATATAATTTTCCCCTCCTGCATGCCGATAGAGGTGACGAAGCCAAAAAAGTGATGGAATTGTTTGCTGTGAGAGTACATAGGACTAGTCACAACAGGCGAGGGGAAGATGGGATACAAGTCACTGCCAGACCAGGGTCAGCTCCTGTCTCCCTTTAGTAGGCAAGGGAACATTTACTTTAAAAGTGTTGATGTTGGGGAAGTCAGTAGTTCTAGGTCTCCTGATATTTCAGGTTTTAGAACGCTTTACTTAGCGCAATTTGATTTCGTGTAGCTTGTACGTGCCCACACAAAAGTACACTTGGAAAATACTAGGAGAATTGGAAAATACTAGGAGAATTCCATTTTTTCAAACACAACATAAAGGTAAATACAGCAGAAACGATGCTCAGCAGGGGTGGATGGCACCTGCACAGGATCAGCTCAGGATTGTGCCAGGCTCTGGACAAAGACAACAAAATCACTCACCGAGATTCATTTTTGTAAGGGCTGAAATATTCCAGACATCACCAAATGTCCCTACACTCCTGTGATATAAACTTGCAGGCTCTTATCATGCCTAACACAAATGAAAATTAACAAGCTGGTTGAGAAAGAAAGGAAGACTTTCCAAAAACAATAAGAAAGGGCAAGGCCTGAATTATTTCGAGTACGCCCTTTCCTTTCTGGCAGGCCTGGAGAGGGACTGCCCTAAATGTTATGATTTGCCCCTGAAGGTGGAATCTAGGCTGAAAAAGATGACAATATTTGTATTTGGCCTCCCTTTGCAGTGCAATGGCCTCATCTTTAGCTCCTGGAGCACTATAAACATTTTAAATCATGCATCTCACAGACAAATACAGTATATTAGTTTCAAAATCCTTTTAATTGGAGCAGACACTCAATAATTGCAACAAAAACAGTTGTGTAAATGGTATATCTAAATATAACTGGACATTTTTTGAATTTCATTGGCCAACTGCATAAATTAATGACAATGGAAAGCACAGTAGCTGATTTTCTCTCATTTTATCCATACACTTTGGCTTTACTCATCATCGTTAACATATTGTTAAAAGAGCTGTTCCCTTAGCTTTTCAACCTTCATCCTGCAATCAAGCCCTTGCTGCACTGTTGCAGATTTCACATAGTTATTTGTTTAAAAATAGATCTTTTTTTTTTTAATCTGACTGCCAAGTGAACGCAAACAGGTAAAAATCAACACATGCAATTGTCAAGTGTCAAATTCAGCTCCTCAGCCACCGTGATTTAAATTAGCTCACCACATTGTGAGGCTGGACTAAATTACCACTAGCTGCAGGTAGAAGTTGTGCAAATAAACAAACATTTTTTTTTTTTTTTGAAGTTACACTATGCATTTTGGGTACATGTGCACGGCTAGTCCTTTGTCATCTGTGCATTTGTACAATAGACTTGGTCAAGCCTGGGATCGCAGCTCAGCCTCCACGATGCAGTTTCTGCACCGTGGTTACAAAGACGCTGCCCATGACATCCATTCCTGCAAGCTGCCTGACTTCCCCACCCTTGCAAAAGAGGACACTCTTCCAATTTTTTTTTTTTTTAGTCTAACAAGGGTAATTATAATAGAATTAATAGATTTTTTTCCCCCCCCCAGCAAAGTACAACTGCCTCATATCAGAGAGAGTATTATACCAGACTTATGACTAGACGAGTTTTTTTTACTGTATATGGAAATGTATTAAAATGAATGTATAGCTCAAACACACTCATCATCCATTGTATTGTTTTGGAGAAGCGATTTCACCCATGAAGGGCAACCACATGTGAAGAGCGAGATTCCAAGTAAGTATTTGGTAAACATTTGAAAATGAGAGACAAACAGTGCTGTGCAATCGCACCATCTTACTTCAAATACCCACTCGAAAAAAATTCCTGCTGCAGCAAGCCAAGGCTGGCTCCCTAAACCAGGAGGAATCGTAACACTGGTAAACTTGCAGAAATATTTTTACAATTTTATTAGAGGTTTTAATTCAGTGCTTTATCTACCTCTGTTAGTCTGCAAAATAGCTTTAAATATTCAAGTGGTAATTAATGAATCTTTTATGTTGCAAATCAAACATTTTCATCTGTGCTGTGGTACAGTGGCAGCGAGAAGGAGGGATTTAAAGTGTAATTGTTTCTACTGTTCCCCTTGCAGTGCTGAACGCCTTTTTACCCTTTATTATATCATTGGCTTTTGCTTCAGTTCATCAGCGCTTTGCCACATCTTATCATTCGATATTTGCTGTCTATTTTTTTTTTTTTCAGTTCAAGATTTCTTACTGTGCCTTTGCCAGAGACATTCCTAAGTAGATGGAAACTCTCTGAATGTGGAATTTTCGCATGAGTGCAAAATAATAAAAAGCATGTGTGTATTAAAAAGGGATCAACTTAATGGGAAATGAGCATTGGGTTACATTAATATTCTATTACAGTAAAAATCATATTTAATAAATTTTCTCCAGATTTTTTCAGGATCTTACTGTATTTTTCTAAGTCGTATGCCAATCCAAAGAAACAGCGTATATGATACATTTGATTTATGTTAAGTAAATAACCTGCACAGCCCATTTTTGGGTTTAAAAAAAAAAATATTAAGTGTAGAAACACACACCAGACTAAAATGTGTGCTTACTTTCCATATGCTCAGAGAAATAGTGTTGGTCTTGTGCAGCAGAAAGCCTTTATAAACAGTGTTCTATTTTATTGATGCTATATGTGGAATTTTATGTTATGTGGCAAGAGCACGAGAATGAAAACATTGTAATTTAGCCTGAGCCATAAAATTATACTAGTACTAAAGTAATTACTTCACATATTAAAATACAGTTTCCTTCACTTTCTTTTGTCATCACGTAAAATTAGGGGTTGGGGGCTGCAGCGCAAAGTGGCCTGGGCTTTTCTCGCCCGCCGCTGCGCTCACAAAGGATTGACACATCCTTGGTTGTACACTATAGCACCTGACCCTTGTTGTTCGCTGACCCTAATTAATATTATACTTGGTGACATTTATGTATCAGAGCAATAAGCTAAACAGGAAACAATTTATGTCACCTAAAGCTTTTTAACAAATCGATGCAACTATTTGTAATTGCTTGTTTCACAAGATTAAAAGTACTCAGGCTTGATCTTCGCCCACGGTTTTGTGGCCAACATGACCTGTGCTTCCGTTGTAAAATAGGAGTGTTGGTGATCAGCACCTATTTCCATCAAGTAATCCATATTGCTAATATTTCTGGAATTTTAATGTAGTTACAATTTATAGCCGATCAAATGTGGTTACCTAAATTGCTGTTGCTAGTAGACAGTTTAACTGTCTTTATTAATTACAGTATAATTTAATGTTTGAGTACAGGCACTTGTGTTGGTCATTTTTACAGCTAAAGCAGTTATGTGCCTTATGACGAACCATTTTAGCATTTTCAATGGAAATTTGCTAATATGATGAGTGATAAAAACGTCAAACTCTGGTAAATAATGGTTATTGCTCTGCCTGGGATTAATCCTTGAAAGGCCAGTTACCTTCAAATTAACATTACAACTTGCGCAAAAAAAAAAAAAATGTTTTTCAGGCTTCCGAGAGGCATAAAAAACGGCCACTGAGCTCTTCCAAACAAACAGAGCCGCCAAAGTCATCGTCTTTTCCTCCAGGTAGACAGAGAAATTGCCTGTTAAATAAATTTTTGTCAAATACCGCAAGGTGATACCGTTTATCACTTCTAGCTATTAAAATATTTTATCAAGCTAATAAAATGAGGCCAGGCTTCAGCACTGGAAGAAACAGAGAAAACCCCAACGGCCAAGCCAAGGAGGGCGCCGCGGGCCGGGTGGGCTGATGCGGCACCGCAGCGGTTCCCACGGTGCCGCTGGGACGCGGGTCCACCACGATGGACACAGCGGCATTGGGATGGCGGGACCTCCTGGGAGGGGAGCCAGCCGCCACAGCAACAACGATGAAAGATGGCCTTGATTAACACACCGTTAAACGAACGTCTGACATCGTCGTCGAATTTTGCGCCTGATTCATAGGTCAAGAAGGGCCAATTAGACTTTGGTGTGAGGAAGGGTGTGTGTTTGTGGCGGTGTGCGAGAGTCACCAAGACTTGCTGGTTCCTTGAATTAGGTCAACAATGTGGAATTTGTCGTACTTTGTGAGTTAAATGTCACCATGCAGATCAGCTGCAGGGACCAGCTGTGTAGGCATGGAGCCAATTGCCTGCAGTTTCTTCATTGGCCTTGCATTTCTTTTTCAGGACTAGTTCATCTTTGTTGCTCTGCTTTTCTTTTTGGCCCAGGAGAAGCCCAGAAATTGCTCCCCGCGCTTTGCTTTTACTTCAGAAACTGCCGTGACACGCGTTGCCTCACCATTGACTACGTAAGTGCTTTTCAGCTGCGGTGGCAAACACTGTTTTTGATTGGAAAAGCTATTTCCTAGTTGGCTGGGGCTGGTGGCAGTAACATGAAACAGGAAGGCATTTTGGGATGTTCCACAATATGGCTGCCAGGGATAAGAAATGGGTTTGTTAGTGCAAAGATGATATAAAATATTGCATTTCACAGCCAGCTGCCCTAGCAAAGAGCCACAATCCACTGCTAATGCACTATTAAATCAGGCAGGAGAAAGGCCCTGGTCCTCCTCAAGTCTTTAACGCCCCATCCCGTGCAAGCTAAATTTTGCACGTGTCCCCAGCAGCTCTCCTTAACTGAGGAGAAATAGAAATTCAGCAGATCACAGACACCCTGCACATCCGACAGACACAGCAGTGCGGAGATGCCCAGACAGGCAAGATAAATTGGTTACTTGTGATGACCAGATAGCCTGCTACCTGTCTCGCGCTCGTCCCAAGCAGTAAGGCCGCCCATGGCCGGGTGTGAGCCGGTGGAGAGCCAACGTGACCAATACGGGGACAAGCTGTCCTGAAATAGAGAAGCCGTGAGCCTTGTAGCACTCAGTAGGTGTCACCTGCCAGTATCTGCATTAGGATTCTCCAGCAGTGACGTAAGAAAATTTCAAATTTAATTTATATAGGGGGACCTCTCCAGTTTACTAAAATTTCGCTAGTGATAAAAGTGCAATACATGACTGAAAACAAATTTTACTCTCTATATTCTATTAAAATTTACCAATCGATACCATTCAGAGACACGTTACGGATGTGCAAAAATTTGCTACCCCTTTCAAAAAAAAAGTAGTTATGTGGTATAATTTTGTGATAGAATATTTTTATAAAATCATTTGTACTAATTTAAGCATTTATCATTATATGCAAAAAGATTTCTTGATGAGAATATTATAGACAGTGCATGTTTTTGACATTAGCATTTTATTTGGATGACTAATCTTGCAGATGTGAAATTTTAATGAATTATTCATGAACACCGCTCCTCTGAAATTTTAGTTTGCTGCTAATGCTAGTTATTAAACATTTTATTTTTCTTTATAAAACTTGATGAAGAAAATAAACGTGTGCTTACTCAAAAAGAAAAGAAGGTGGGTTTCTCCCCTTTAAAGTTTGCCTAAGGTGACAGCGTAACTGGGAACGTTATTACGCAGGATCTCGCGGACTAAGCGGTCGATCCTGCAGCCCCCTTTCTTGCGTAAGTACAGTATGATCCAAACCCTTCCTGCCAAAGCCGCTAGTAGAGCTCCTGTGCGGGCACCGCGGGGGGAAGGATTTGCAAGCTTCGGGCCCCCCAAACCCTTCTTTGATGCTTTCACCTTTGGAGACCGATGAGAAAACAAACAGCCTCGACTCCCAGCAAACCTAGTGGCCGAGCACCGATTGACTTTCTCAGAAAAGCGGACGAATTCTCTCAACGACAGCTTCTTCACCAACTGCAGCGCCCCGGCTTGACCGGCGGCCGTGTCCAGCCTGGCTGGGAAGCGCAGCGAGATACCTCACCGTTCGGTGCAGTTGGGCAGACCCAACGCCACGAGCGTGTCTGCCGGGGCGCGGGCGAGACGCCACCAGCTGCCCAGGACCAAGGCGGGGGACTGGGGCCCCGTGGGTGCGAGGCAAGGGTCGTTAGGGGAAAAAAACAAGCAAAAACGTAGGACATGGCAACTTGCATTACCAGTGTGAACAACCAGCATTTTTATTGCATTTGAGAATGCTATAATGTCAGTAATTAGTACTGACTACACAACATTTTTTATTGTCTGTATCAACAGACATGGAATGATGGAATTACAGTTGATGTAAGGAATGAGTTTCTTTTATGCCTTATCAAAAAAAAAAAAAAAATCTTGTTACTGGCAGCACATACACACGAAGCACCATGCTAACAGTCTGGACTGTACCATTTTCATCAAGGCTTATGGGTAGAAGATACTTTGTTACCTATTCTGGGCCCATTGAAATGCAGTCATTACTGCAAATTCACCTCGCAAGACTACAATGCTCAATGACTTCTGCAACATCTGAAAACTCGGTCTGAGTTCATAAACCAAAGGTACCAAAGGATTTCCAGAAAAGAGTTTAAACACATTTGTCATGCGATAATGAACGGTGAGATTGCTGGCAACCTGAAAACTACAACAGTTCAAAATTCTTTTAAAAAACTTTTTTTTTTATATATATATATATTTATGTATGTATATATATAAAATATCTAATGATCTGCAACATTTGTAGACTCCGAATCCCCGCCCCGCTCTCTGCCCAAAGGCTGAGCTCCAGGAGAGGGCATCGCGGGAACTGCGGCTGAACTCTTGCGAGCGAGAATCAAAAAAGGTAATATTTTGTGGTCACTTATTCTACATAAGCCTTGATTTTTCATTTCACCTCTAGTTGAATGCAGAAACCTAACAGGTTTTACATTTACAAACTTTTTTTTTTTTTGTGGACAAGGAAGGCTTCGACTCTCATTCCTGACAGCGATTTACCTGATACATGGTACTACTTTCATAATGTACGCTTTTCTTTGAGAAAAAAAACATGTAACAAATTGTCTTTACATCTTGGCACCTTGTAAAGTTTTTTTTTTTTTATACAAAAGTTCAATAGTTTGACACTCCCCATTATTAATCACTACTTCACTGATAAACTTTGAAAGTGTGACCCTGGAATTCGTCATGCAAAATATTTACTGCAGCAGGAGAAAAACATTTTTTTTTAAACGACTTTTTTTTTTTTTTTCCTTTCAAATATATGAACTTTGTTTAAGACAGCCAGAAAAGGCAGTGGTAAGATAACAGAAGGGGTGGGAAAGTATCAAAAAAACAGCTTAAACACAAAAACTGTACAAAAATGCTTCGATCAATGATAACAGGAGAAAAAAAAATCTGTCAACTATGTTACAATTTAAAAGCTGAAAAAAAAGTCAGGGATTTTCTCCCACATGTCAGCAAATGTCATCCAATATTCTTAAAGCAAGGATAACTAAATAAAATACATGTGCAGCGTATTCTGCAATTCCATTACATACAGTAGTTTTTTTTTTTTCAAAGCTATTTTTTTAGTATAGTTAATATAAAGCAGTTGCACAAAAAGCAAAAGGTGTTTTGACAAACAGGTCTGCATTTATTCCTTTTGAGGAATGATATCTAAAAAAAGGACCTTTCCACCTTTTCCGCCCTCCCCACCCTCCCCCCAGAAGACAAAGGCTCACACAGACACAGTGGGATATATATGTACAACATAATAAACCCCTCCCTAAAGAAGCAACTGTATATCCAAAGGGATACAGAATCAGAATTGTAAAAATCATAGTGAAGTTTGCTTGATGTAAAGCCTGAGATTTTCAGTTGGTTCTTCTGCAAGGCTGCGACACCTGCCAGATATGTTAAAATCTAATTTTTTATTTCTTTTTCTCTTTTTTTATTTTTTTTATTTTTGCTACAGTCTTTAGACTAAGCATGCAAGACATACAACTAAGTGCAACTGAGTGAAATGTATTCTTTATTTACTCATTCCCTAACAGTTTGGACTGAGGTATGCGTACTAACAGTTTCTCATGCTGTTATCTTTACTCATGTCTAGCTACACATGCTGAGAATGAACTAATCTACCAGATTTTTATCCCCTTCTGAATACCGAACTAACCAGCAAACCACTCAGTTTAGAAGCACAGGGCTCAATTCTCATGATCCCCATCTGGCTACCGCCGGCACGTCACGAAGCTGCCTGGATATAATTTAAAAAAAAAAAAAAAATGTTTCAAATGACCACAGACTGCCCTTTTTTTTTCTTTTCTTTTTCTTCTTTTTTTTTGTTTTTGAAACAGAAAGCAGAGTTGAGTTTTATAAAAGTAACTGCCAATAAAATTTCTTGTACCAAAGCTTATGAGTGGACAGGAGTGTTATTTCCTTATGAAAAATGCTGACCCAAAACTAAACGAAACCGAGCAAACGTGCCAAGATCAACCAAAATTGAAGCAGTCATCCTAGCACAATCCTGAAACAGAAGTGGCACACACTCTGTAAAACCAAAGACCAAAAAAATTTTTCTTTTAATTCTAGAAATACTATTATGTGGTCCAGTTAAATTGTGGGAGCTTTTCTGTTCTCTTCTGTGTTTTATTAAACTGCCTCCTTATTCTGATGCTCTTAATTTTCTGCAGAATAACTGTGCCTTTGCTTTCGCAAGCTCCCCTCTCACAGCTCCGCTAGTAACACTGCTTCCTAGTTTTAGCCTCAAAAGCTCTCCTCGATTCCTCTTTACAGACTTCTGTTTTGGTCACTGTAAAGAATTACAAATAAAAAGTAACAACTTTGGTTCAGACATCGACTTGGCCTTCTAAATTCACTAGAATAAAGGAGCAGTTTCCCTCTCAGGTTAGCAATAGCCCACATCTTGTCACTTCCCTCTAAATTCTTCAACCTCCTTTGATCAACAATAAGAGGATATTTGGCTTCATAAGATAAAGCATATAACAGAGAACATAATTTACCTTTGTGTAATATCTTTGGTAATTTTAGGAAAAAAGGTACAAAGAAGAATATAAATTAAGCTCTGAAAGGCTTTTGGAAATAATAAAAAACCTACAGTCCTACATAAATAAATGAGTGACGGAAAAGTGGTCGCAGAATGAAAACGTTTCGGTGTTTGGTGACTAAGGTTTACTGACCTATAACGACAAATTTTCTAGGTAAGGTTTGCTTTGAAGAGCATTGCCAGTTTTGCCTAACAAGCCCCAGTGCGAATTCTCTCCTGTATTTTCCTGTTTTCTACCGCGAGGTTTCGATACTGGCTGGTGTAACGTTGCATAACCATCTTCACTGCAGTACAGAATTTGCACAGCTGAAATTAACACTTTAGCGTTAGCGGGGCGCTGTCCTTATCAACTCCTATAACAAGTTCAAGCTGAAATCTAATTTGTATTCAAACAGATTAATGCCACCAAGCAATCCTGAACTGATGTGTAACCGCGAAACATCACCACGTACAGTAACAATTTAAGGAAGTCATCTTTCCATCTTTCCAACCACTATTTGCAAACGCAAATGCAAAAAAAAAAAAAAAAAAAAAGAATTGTAATAATAAATGTATAGGTGCCCATCTCGGTAATCTTAGATATTCCAGAAAGATTCGTTGACCCATTAAAACTCGTGTTAAACAACCGAGAACCTGCCACTGTACTACTCATCCTCTAATAAAGTGAATTCTGTTGGTGCTGCATATGTTTCTTTGTGCTGTTCAATTTTGTGGCATTTGCTAATATTCACCATTGCTGCCAAAAAAAAAAAAAAAAAAAGCCAAACCCCAAAAAAAAAGAAAATACTGCTTTGTGGAATGAATCTGTGTTGCTTCCTACAGTGTTTCTATGTTCATCTGTCATTCATTCTCATTCTTGCAGTACTTCATTCCTCTCTCTCTCTCTCCGTTGGACAACCCTTCCACATGTATAGTGCAGCATTTGGGACCTTTTCAAAAAACAACAACACAAAAGAGACACCGAAATGGAATGTTTTCCATAGCTAAAGAAAACATGGTGGCATCTGAAGGAAACTGGAATGAATGACAGAAAAAACTACAAACAATTCAATGACATTCAGCTTCGTATAATAAAAACACCTATTAACATTCATCACAAAGTACAGAAAACGTTTAAGCCTCCAAGAGGCCCTGGGCCCAGCTGAGGCCTGAGGTCAGAACTTAAAATGGTAGAGGAGAAGTGGGGCGGGGGAATAAAAGCAATACATTAAAAAGTTTGGGATAATTTTTCTTTTAACCCCTCCCCAATATACACACTCACACGCACGCACGCACGCACGCACACATATCCACACATGTGCACACACAGGCCTTCCCCATCCCAAATGGAAGCAAAAAAAAAAAAAAAACCCCAAAACAAAAAAAATGGAGTAAAGGCAGTGATAATCAACATGCAGTACTGTGCAAATATGTTGTCCATTGGAATCCTTAAAATCTGGGCAAAGACTTGATCTGCAGTTCAGGTGTACATGCTCAGTTTGATGTCCTCAAGTGTCCAAAATTGGCAGGACCTGCAGTCCAAAGTTGGCTGCTAAATGTAAGTGAATCAGTTTAGCAAATTTACAACACTGATGTTGACTGTAAGAGAGGAAAATCCCAAGTACCAAACAAGTCCATCCAATGCACAGAGTACAAATTCCTTTTTTCAACAAAAAGTAGAAAAATCAAAAATACTCCCAAATGGGATACTTGATGGCACTAAGAGTTAACATATTTCATAGTTGTCAAAGTGGACTGAGAATCCTCCAGACTGTACAATAATGGAGAGATTTCACAGCTAAATTTGACGTGTTCTTCCAATCTTCATTCTCAGGATGATGATGTCAGACATACTCATTCTATGTCCTCATTTACAGGTTCGTCTTCGTAATCTCTGTCGTGATCAAAATCTGGACTGTGGTTGGCTGTTGTCACTAAGGATAGCGGCCCTTCGTTTTCGTCGGGGTCTAACGGTTCTTCTTTGACATGCACAGGGTGCCTGCAAACACGAAAACACAGTCAATCAGCAAGTTCCTCGTTAAAAGTGGTTTGGGCAGTTGAGACGGTTTGGGGAGAACCGTAGCACTGGACGCTCACACCCGGCGCCGTGGGTCTGCAGGGGAGCAGACCCTCAACTTTAGCGCTTGCCACCAAAGAAGCCCGCGAACCGCTCTACCACCGCTCAACTTCCCCAGGAAAACGTTCGGGGAGGGTGGTTGCACTGGGTCTCCTTCTCGGGATTTGGAGAAAACGCTCTCCGCTGACATATTAAGTTGATTAATGCAATCTTCAGATAAATACGGGAAATAAGCAGCCGGAAAGCCAAGGAGCGGCTCGGCGCGCGGGTGGAGGCTGGGCTCGTCGCCGCGCGCTGTGTGTTCTCCGCCGCTCGTTAACATGCACAACCGGCAAGACAACTCTCCAGAGGACGACCCCAAGCGAGGGTCTATCATTAATCAACTTCAAGCAAACACAGCAAAGAGACACCATGATACATGCTTTAAACTCCAAATTAATGCATATTTTTACAAACTGTCAATAAGGGAAGAAAAGCCCTGCCAGGAAACACAAACAGAGAGGAAAAGGCTCGCTCAACACAACAATGTGATAAGAAAGCACAGTCCTAACGAGAATAATAACGCTGTCAGCTGTAAACAAGGCAGAACATGATCCCCAGCTCATGGTGGGCACAAGGATGTACTAAAGAGATGAGATCTGCCAAATTTCTCATTACGGAAGAGCACATGAATAACCCGCAGGGGAACGGGGCTTGGTCATTCAAAACGGGTATGATAACAATTGAAAAATGTTGTTCGTAAATCATATTTACAACAAATCCTATACAAATACAAATTACTCTTTTTTTTTTTTTTGATTCGGCAGCTTTTGAAATGTAAAATAGCCATGTGAGTCAATAGTGTCTTGTTGGTGGGACTTCATAGGAAAGTAGGATTTTATTGACATTACCGAGTATTAATAATGCGACACAGCAATGGAGACCCTGTTTGCTTCCTAAATAATTGATGTTGTAGGCAATCCCTTAAAATAAAGTGTTAATGAGTTCAAGTCCCACTCTGTCTCTCACTGAGTTGATGTCTACACCTCCTAGAGTCTTGGTTATTCTCCACGCGGTCTGGTTTAACCCTTTCACGCGGGCTACGCAAAAACCTAATCTGAAGGGCAAACATTCATCGCAAGAACTTCGTCTCTCCTCGCGCAGCTTTGCTTCAAAACCAACGATTTAAAATAGCGGCATGTCATGTTTTGTGCAGGTAGGAACGACAAGACTTTTTGCACTCCGTTGCACGGACAGACAGGAGGAATACATCCGCTAATAGGGAAAGGTACTCCGTACCCAGTGCACCAACCTTGCCTACTGCAGGCGATCGGCGTGGATCAGCCGCTCGCTTGTACAGCGTATATCCTATAAAGCTACGTCGTACCCCGTTTATTTATTTCAGTCGGAGACTGGATCAGTTTGGGAAGCATCTAAGCTGCTGACTACGCGCACTTCTCGTGTAAGCCGTGAATGCCTTTCAAACCCCGGCACGTCGCACCTTCTCGAGTTGGAAAGTGCTGGATCGATACCTGGGTATTAACTGCCCCTTCCAGCCAAGGACCAGCGGGGAGACGGGATGCCGTCACCGAGGAGGATCCATACACCTTTTGACATAGTTGTTGAAAAGGGGAAACAACAGGGAGGAGAAGAGTCCAAAAGCAGAGGTTAAGAATTGGCTAACCGCTGAAGCACCTGAAAAGTCGCGCCGAAGCCAATGAGCTAATCGCACTCTCCAAGGTACGCGTGTGCGAACTGACTTTGTGGCTTGCGGCCTGAGCGAACACAAAAAGATGCTGATTATATTCGCAACCTGAAAAACTTACATTATGAATAGGCTGTGGGGCCCTCACTTGGGGGAAAACGTGAAACGAAAAACAGAAGAAAAAAGGGGAAAGGGTGGTTAGGCCTAAAAGACCGAAAAAGCACGCGCTACTCTCTTCACGGCGGTCATCTTTTTTACCGCTGCCTTCATTTAAAAGACTGGCTTGTCGGCTTTCTGCTGTTGATGTTGTTGCCCGGCTCGTTTTGCTCTTTGAATTGTTGCTTTTGAAAATGCAGATGGAAAGTTTTCGCAGGCCCCAAGAAGAACGCGCTGCTCAGGGAGCATCGGCAGGCAGGGGGGCGCTTCCTCCAAGGCAGCTCTGGGACCCTTCCCCGATATCCCCTCGCTGCCCAGCGCTCACCGGGCAGGCAGGGGCGAGCGGGGCGTCCCCGCCGCCCTCATCCCGACCCGGGACGCTGCGAAAGCGCCCGCGCCTCCCCGAAGCAACCTCCGACCGCCGGACGGCTCTGCGAGGAGATCGCCGCCGGGGCAGATCCAGACCCGCCTGCCGCCTTTGGGTGCTGCAGCGCGGGGCTCGCGTCACCCAAACGCGGTGGGTCACCCCTGGGGATGCAACCCCCAAGGGGGGAGAATGAAAGAAAATAAATAAATAAATAAATAAAAGCCCCAACTCCCCCCCTTGCAGACTCTGCCGTTGCAAGCGAGGAGGGAACCGGACCGGATCGGCGCTCGCGCCCGCGCTGCGCAACGGCTGCCAACAGGGAGACGTTCGCCTCTCTCCAGCAACTCCGCATCCCTATTTACCGCCCTCCAAAAATCCTGAAATCTGGGGAAAGAAAAGCTAGTCGCTACTAGAAGGTAACGACCAGGGTAGGCAAAAAAAAACCCCAAAAAACAAACAAAAACAAAAACAAAGTAGCTCCCATTTCTTTTTTATAATAGCAGGATTTCAGCACGTTCCTTTCCAGCGGACGCCTACGACTCCAGAAGGGGTTAACAATAAATAACCTTGCTGAGCACAGATTCCCCTTCTTTTCACATCTGAGTAATTCCTTTGTTTGTCCACTCTGGGAACAGAGGAGTTTTTAATAAAGCTGACTGTTGTTTAAGGCCACTGTGTTCTGGCGGTGCACACAGCATGGAGCGGTTTGCTTTGTGGCTACCTTCGGAGCATATCAGGATGAAAGTGTTATGTCCCCAAGCTGTAATTATGCGACTACTTTCTAGTGTTTCAAAAGGAGAGAGAGAGAGAGAGAGAGAGAGAGAGAGAGGGAGGGAGGGAGGGAGGGGGGAAAAAAAAACCCCTAGCTGCGGTTCAATGTGTCATAAAAAGGAAACGAATGAGCGGTAATAAGACTTCAGCTAAAGTGTTAGACTTCTTAGCTGTCATGTTAACAAGGTCCTCTAAACCTTACAATAAAGTTTAAAGCTTGATTTATTCTAATATACTGAAATTGTTTAAAAAATAATTTGCATTCTGACAAGGAAATCTGTTCCGAGGAAGAGCAAAATCAAGAAGGTCATTAGCGAAGCACGCGTGCTGAAAGCAAGGCGTCTGGGAAGCTGGGGCTGGCTCTTTAGTCGTATTTAGTAAACAGGGTAAATCGTGTGACGCCCTCGGAGCCCTTCAGACTACGCAGCAAGGCCGCGCGAGCGGGGAAGCTCAGGAGCGGGTACTGCAACCTCACCCAGCCACACCTTACCGAAGCAAAAAGAGACGTTCGGCAGAGAACACACATGCTACCAACTCTGAGAAAATGAAACAATCATTTCCATATTACAACAGAAAATTGGATTTTCTGGTGGGTAATGAGAATGAGGCTTCCCTTCCCCCTGCCCTTCTCCCGCCCCGGTGTTTGCTCTGGGCCCCTCACCTTGGTATCAGTGTGCGAAGAGATGATTATTAAGTGCAACACAGGCCACCGCCATGCACAGTTCTGCAAAACGTCCTAGCCTGTTTTAAGTTAGTTATTTTTCCCTCCTCACAGTCTCTTCAAAGACAACGAAACCTTAGGTGAAACGAGAAGTGCGTGAACTGCACCAGCTTTTGAACTTACAAAAATAATTACTTGGATCAACGCAACTTCATAAACGTTCATCCCCGTCTCTTAGGCCAGGAGAGACCCTTGGGAGCAGCCTTGTTTCTGGAGAAAGCCCACGTCCCTCCGCTCCGGCCCTCCGCGGTCACGGGCAGAGCATAACAAATTGTGACTAAAACTGCCTCAAGACGAATGCGCCCGTGATGGACTGGAAGCGTGTCATGTAACGCTGCTTTGGGAAGGATAATTAATACTGCACAAACAATCACTGGAAAAGCTAAACACGTTATTTGAGTGTTTTGAAGTAAATGGTGAAAGACAATGTTTAAATTAATTATTAATTAAAAATGAATGTTGCCATCTTTAAAGCTTATTTTTCAAAGCACATTGTGCACTGATTTAAAACGCTGAAATATCAAAGTATCCGGAGCTTCAGAGTCCTTCGTGCCCCCTCCCCTCTGACAACACATTATGCAGGTGGGAAACTTTTTTGCCGCTAAATGCTAATTAGTTTCACAACTAATTACTACAGTGGTATTAGGTTAATGTTTTTTTCTACTTTTGGATTGAGACTTACTTTTGTAAATCCCTTATCCAAATTACTTTGAAGGAAAAGACTACAAAGTAGTTCCTCTTTCCACGGCGTGAGGCGGGCTGCGGCCGGGCGGCCAACAATTTTACAGCCCGCTGTAATGACCGGCCGGCAGAAAGGCAGCGCGGCTCCCGCACGCCTGCACTCGCACAGGTAGCCGGCTGCCCCACGTAGTCTGTAAAACCTGAGACTTGCAAGACTTAGTAACTCCGGCTTCCTTTCCAGCCACCAATTATTTGGTGTTTTTTTTGTTTTTTTTTTTGGGGGGGGGGGGGATTTACAGCTTTGCAAGCTCACTCCGTCACCCCAAAAATACCGCACGCACCCACAAGGGCAGCGCACCCGTCCTGCCTTACCCTTCCCGGCGCGCGCTCGCTGCCCCGGTGCCGTCCGCGGCTCCACGCGGCGAGTTATATATGCGCTCATTACACCGCCGTCTGTTGCTATAATGCTCCTATTAATTTTCCTTTTGATATTTTAAGAGCAATCTATAAATCATGCAGACCTTCGCGCGTGCCATCATTAACGCTCGGCGACACCGCCGCGCCTCCAGTAATTTTTTTTTTCCCCCCTCTTTTTTTTTTTTTTTTTTAAAAAAAAAAACCCCGCCGAACGAAACAAGCCCGTTCCCCCAGCTCTGCCCCACCGGGCGCGACAGAAGCGGAAAGGGACAAAAAAAAAACGTTCTCGAAGAAACGCAGTTGGCCCAAGAGGTTGTGTAACCCTGCGGTCCGGGACTTAAAGCAGAGGGTTTGCAGGCGGGTGAACGATTTCACAGCTCCGCGTGCTCGTCGGGCTGGGTTGAGCCGACTGGTTTTACGCGCAAGTTGGTTAAAGGCCCGTTTGCGCTCTAACCAAGCGCGTCCCGAGGTGGAGACTGCCGCTTTTCGCTGCTCGCTCGAAGAACCTGAGGAACAAAGTGCGAAGGAAGGGACTCCAGAGCCGCGCGTCAGTACTTACATCGCTTGCATAGGGGAACGTCCTGGACTACTGTCACTCCCGTTACTGTTCGTATGCTCCATTGCACCGTTGAGCTCTTCCCTCATCGCGCTGGCTAAATTGCCCAGAGTGGGATTTCCCATGGAAGCAGTAGTGTATAGAGGTATACTGTTCTCAGCCATTGAAGCCTGCCAAGGACACAAACAAATCTGTGAGCAGCCAGGACTAACGTTTCTATACGTTGCACAACACAGTCGCTCATTCCAAAACATGCTCCAACATGCTCCGTTATTTGCCATTACTGTCTTTTTTTAATATTGTGCTTTCTGATAGGTAATACGCTGATTCCACCAAGGGAAATTCAACATAATTTACATCTGGATTGATGCATTCGTGGCTGTATTGGCTTGTGAGAGAGAACCGAGCTTTCCACTCCCTATTTGGAATTGCACCTCCTGGAAAAAATAAAATGTGTTCTTCCTATTTTCGGTTTGCAAAATTATGTTTGGGGCTTCGGGGTTTTATTTTTTTTTTTAATGTCTCTCTTTTTTTTTTTTTTTGGTGTTGGTTTTTTTTTTTAATGAAAGGTTAACGAGGGAAAAAAATCAGAGCTCGCTTCAGCTGAGAACCCCCTCCGGCCAGAGCGAACAGGCGCCAAGGAGGAGGGCAACGCTCGGGAGTTTTGTTTCCGTCGCGACGCAAGGGCAAAGCCACCCTGAGCACCGACCGCACCACCTGCAGGTGCACCGATACACCTGAAAACCGAACCTGCCCGTGTGAAAATTCTCACTGGAGAGGAAACCCAAAATCTAACGCATCCTGACAAACCCATCGCCCTTTTAGGCATTAACACCTCAGCTCTCGCACGCCTGATCGTCTTATTTAGGCTTTTGCCTTGCTTTAAGCAACTGCCGCGCGCAGGCACGCTGGGGTTAACTTTCTAACTGGCAGCCTTGGCAGAAAGAGGAGAAATGGTTAAATATTTCCCTTCTTATTCCCACCGGCCGGCTCCCGGCACGCAACTGCCGGCGCCCGGCCCCGACGCGTCCCGTGCGCTTCGAAGAGCCGCTCTAACCGGGAGGCGGGTAGAGCTGGGGCAGGAGGAGTTATCTGGGGGATTTTGGGGGTTTTTGGGTTTTTTTTTTTTTTTTTTTTGGCAAGCATCAGCCTGGCAGATAGTGCCGTCTGGGCAAAACGATGCTGGCGAAGGTCACCCCCCGAGGGTGACCAGCGATCGCGTCAGCCCCAGGACCGGGGGGCAAAGCTGGGACCTAGTCCAGGTCTGACCCCCGCCCCGGGACCGGCCGGCGGGGCCGGAGCGCGCTGGTGGCAGCCGGCGTCCCCGTACCTTCCACGCACAGAGCGGGGAGAGCGCCGCGTCTTCGCCCTGCCCGCGGGGGAAAACAGACGGAGGAGACGTCAGAGGGGTCTGCGATGGGTGGGGGGGGGGGGGGGGCACCGTCACCCCCTCCGGGAGAAAAACCACCCCTGGAGGCACCGGCGGCCCACGGACGGCTGCCGCGTTCGCAGGGACGTGCAAAAAACGGGTCTTTGCAAATGCCCACAAACGCCCCGGGGAGCGCGGCTGGTTAATTTGGCCAAAAACGGGCAATGACAGGCAAAACTGGGCTGGATCAGGCGGGGAAGCGCATTGCACAAGCGAGGTCAGCGTGCAAGCGCTATCTTGCGCACCATCAACGATCCCACCAACGGCCACACGCAACACCAGCGCGCTCCTCTATTTTTCCACCCAGACCCTAAACGCTACCCAGGGCAGGGGATCGGGGAACCTCCCGGCGTACTCTAAACCTAAAAGGCGGCTTGTCTCGGTGCAACGAGCAGAATTATTTCCTGCCCCCGTTTATTAGAGGAGACATATAAAGCAAAGCAAATCTGGCCCGGGTTCTCCTCTCAACCCGCTCAGTTGGTACCAACGCTGTTCGAGGGCACTTCCAGGGAAAGCGGGAAATGGAAACGGTTTGGAGGTTATCACAGAAGACGAGAATGGATGGAGATGACGACAACAACACGTGTTTCAGAAATAAAACACGGACAACTCCATACGATAAGCATATTAATTGAAA
Organism: Struthio camelus; assembly: GCF_040807025.1. Taxonomy (NCBI): domain Eukaryota; kingdom Metazoa; phylum Chordata; class Aves; order Struthioniformes; family Struthionidae; genus Struthio; species Struthio camelus. Next base: position 6,172,675 of record NC_090955.1, on the reverse strand, counting down.
TTAGTCACATAGCTAACAATGTGAAGAAACGCAGGATCGTTTCATTTTTTGCCTTTCAGCCTCATGAATGCAAAATGCGCTTGTAATCTTAATACCGTTCAGGAGACAAAGCAGTCTTTAAAAATCACACTTCACAGGGCTCGGGGGAAAATAAGTTACTAATGAACGGTATTTACAGTTGCTCCATCTAAACATGCTTTCACTGGCTTTTCAGAAGTTGCTGCATAAACGCAAATCACGAGAAGGAATGCAGAACGACGCTTTTCTCCTAATAACCTGTTTCTCCGTTCAGAAGAGTGCTGCTAAGCCTTCCACAAAACGCCCTTGCCCAAGCAAACATGCAGGAGCCAGAAGGTAACCGGCAGCGAACTTCTTGAGAAGCAACTCCCTACAGACGGCTGCGGCTCGGCCAGGCAGCATTCGCGCTGTATCAAAGAGGCCGGATGCCCCTTCCCCAGGCAGGGCAAATTCACCCGGCAAATTCACCCATGGGGCACAAGGGTGCATTGGTGTCTGCGGTCCACTGAGTGAACGCTGACTTTACCTGGGGTTTTTGAGACAGACTCGGGAATTTGTATAAAGCCGGGGGTGGGCGGTGGGGGGAAAAAAGTAAACTGGATACGTAACGCATGAAAAAAAGGTTTGGAGACACACACACACACACACACACATACACGCACACACTTTTATGATGCAAGTTATTAATTGTGCACCAACATTTTGTGTGTTTCTACAGGCAAAATGAAAACCAGCATTTTTCTCTTACAATTATCGTACGTTTTAAAGCAACAAAAATTGTCATTTTTTTCTACAGAAATGGCAACATTTATTTTTTAACAACAATGGAAAGATATGCAAAAATAGCCCATAATAGAAAGGGGGGGAAAACGATCTGCTTTCTCTTTAAACCCATGAACAATAGAAGGTCACGTGGCACAGTATCCTATCATTCAGCACATTAATAGCTGTGCTAGAGTAATTACACTTGTGGTATTTTTGCCTCAAGTGAAATTCTGAAATAAGAGGATGGAAATTATGATACTGCTGATAAATATTAATAAGTGAACTTTTAATTTTTTTGCCACAATATTCAAAATGCTAAGCATCTAGCTAATGCTGAAGCAGCCTGATATGTGTTTGCCTCCAGGGACTATGATGCTTTATGCACTTAAGAAAAAAGTTTAACGGAATTAAAATTTAATATCTAATTAGAGCAAGGCTAATATATTTTGAAATGAGTGGGGAAGACACACGCCTCTGTTGCATATTTGCTACAGTCATTAATCTTACCTGTAAAGCAGCATTGAGAGGTGTGCAGTAGGTGTGGCTGGTCTGTATGTTTTTAATAAGAGAAGGGTTACTGCATAAGAAAAACATAAAAAGGAGAGTTAAATGCAACCAACCTCTACGAGAGCGTTTCAAGCACGTAACGCTTCCTCCCACACCAGAAAACTAGAGCTGAGATTTCTTTTTTTCACACAAGTTCTCTCTGTTTTTTTTTTTTTTCAATCTGATTTTTACAGTTATCTTATTTGCCTTCACTAAATATGGAGTATCGTTATCTCTAAAAGTTACCTCGCCACGTGCTCTACTACCCTGTGTCAGCATCGCATCTGGGCATCTCTGCTCATCTGAGCTGCGTTCGGGAGAAATTCCCCGATACTCGTCGTGGCTAGCAGTCAGTGAGCACGTAGAGGTCCATCGTAAGGAGGCTCTGCTCAAAAGCGTTACGGGATGTTTTCAGTACTCCATAAGGCAAATCATCCTCCAAGCGGCTGGCAGCAGAATCCCTCGCGACTGAATATGGGGATCGGGACGAGAGATTTCTGGTTTCCTGAGCCCTGCTAGGCAAATCTCCAAGGGTCCCGTGGAGCGGCCGCCCGGAGGTCTGGGGCTGGGCGGAGAGCAGGGACCGCGCAGGCAGGTCCGCACGCCCAACAACACGCGCTGCGTTCAAGGCCAGTTTAACAAAAATTATGGCCGTGTGCTATTCTGCACGCCCTGCTCTAGTCATCTCAGGTTTCCACACGGGGCCGGGTTTGAGGAAGATAAACGCCAAGCGTGTCCACTCGCTCTTTAGAGGGCATCTACAAATCACCCGTCCCGCTTGGGGAGGAAAAAAGGCTTCGACTACAAACTAGGAAAGACGTCCCAATGCAAAAAAATCTCCAGAAAGTTTTATCATTCACTGGGCACTTTTTAAATTGTTTTTTGCACATGGGAATAAATCAGGGTGAGAAGAGTCTTAACTGACCCCCTCCCACAGGGACCAACAAGGATCGGTTGTTCTGGAGAGACGGCCTTCGAGTAAAGGTCAAAGAAAATTGCTTTGGGAACCCTAGGAGTATTTGAGAGTGGTTGTTGTAGACACGAGATGGCCTTCTGTTTATAGCCTATACAGCTGGTCTCACTGCGCTTTCAGAATTTTTTTGCTTAATTCCGTGTTTCTGTTTCATAAGCACCTAATCGCACTTTTGGATTAAGAGCTGCAAAACAAGGCATACAACTGAAAGCAAAGGAAAACATCAAAATTAAAACTTATCTGAACCCCCTCCTGACCTATCTCTGTCTTCCTGACAGATCTACAGCAGCGTATCTGCGCTAGCATGGATAATTGTTTTGGTCTACTTTGCACTATAAACAAATACTGTAACAGACATGTCAAAGTAGAGTTATTTTACAGGCATTTGGATTATCAGAGTAGGACACACAAAATACACATAACAACCAAAAATTTAGTTTCTTTAGCAGCAAAGGTGATGTCACTATTTCGTGAAATGCAAGTCTACATGAGATGGGTAAATCATGCAAAGCAAAGCAACAGCAGAAAAAAAAAATTAAAGCAAGTAAAAGCTCTTACTGTGCAACAAGCTCGCCAAAGTTTTCATCAGGGCAGTATTTTCGAGGACGGCCTCGTTGAATATGACGGCCACGTTTAAACTCTTCATCATCAACAGTCCAAAAGGACCCAAACTCATCCTCTACTCTGATAAAGCACTTATGCAGTGAGAGGTTGGTGCGAATGGCACCCTGGGACAAGAGCAGCAGCAAAGGAGATGAAGTGGAAACAAAGGGACACGGGATCGGGGACAGAACAGACATCAAATACAGGGAAAAGGAAAAAGAAAATAAAATGCAATAAGCATAAGCAAATGGTTTGTGAGGGTTAATATGCATTGCCACCTACAAGCTACTAGCATGTGATGCAACAAACACCAAGCAAGCAGGGTCAGGGTACTGGTGGGCATACAAACAGTAGTGATGAGATGTTTTTCTTGGTTTCCCTTAACTGAAACAATGCGAAACCACCTGTGGTTGGTCTAACACCAGCTAGCAGCCAAAAGCCTCTACGTTAAACTGTAAGCATGATCCAAGCTAGGCTAAGAAGTTCAAACATGGTGGACATACCCACTGATCTTTTGTGGCCTTCGTTTTTGGAACTCTAGTTCATCCACTGTCCATACTGCCCCTTTAACGTTTTCTACTCGCACAAAACACTTGTGAAGACTAAGATTATGACGCACTGCATTCTGCAGCAAGTATAAAAGAGAAAACATTCAAAAACTTTCCATGAGAAAATGCTCATCATCGTCCAAGAACAGCAGCACAGTCAGCTTGACAGTCCTTATTTTGCAACGTTAAGCCCATGCCCCCTCCCCTCCCCGCACCCGCCTGCTTTCCCCATACAGCAGCTCTTTACATCTTAATTTGCAAAGACAAAATAAAAACAAAAGCTTAACCCCGCGATTAGAAATGCAAGTTATTATTCTTATCGGTTATCCGCAGTGTGAACGAGAACAGCCATCAGTTTACACATGCACCTTGTACAGTAGAGCACTTTGCATACGCAACACAGAGGAACGTTGCTGAGGCACTTTCAAAACAAGCGTTTACGCTCTGCCCAGAGAAACTTATCCTCTCCTGGAAAAGAAAGCGGTCGTGAAAGCACAGAAAGAACTTCAGGTGAGCGCAGGCGGCTCGATTCGGCAACGAGGCACCGGGGCTGGCGCTGCTGCGGTTTCCCTGCGCGGCCGGGGGGGCTCGGAGGGCGAGCGGCACCCCGCTCCGAGTCGCCTCTTCCCCCTGCGTGCTCTTTTATGGAAGTTGGCTCCTATTCCTGGCAGACTACTGCGCTGCCTGCAGGGAGCTTCTGCCAAGCACGAGCACGAGGAGGGCTCCGGGAACCAACGCGATAACATCCCCGCGGCTCACCGCCGGCAGAGCCCCGGCGCTCGGCTCTGGCGGTTGCTCTAGGCCCCCTTCGGCTGGGGGCGCTCCGGCGGCCGCGCGCCCTCGTGTCCGATGCAGTCCAGCCCCGGGGCGGGATGCACCCCGCCAATCCATCTCACGTGTCCTAACCTCCGCCTCTGCCCCACGTAAAGAGCCACCTTCGCTACGCGCTGCCGTATGCATGGGTCTTGCATGGGTCCGCCCCGCCTGAAATGTCCTGCAGAGCCTGGCTCTTCCTCACGCCCAGTGCCGCATCCCCCCTTCCTCCTTTCATCAGGTTTCCGAGCGAATGCCCTCCTGCAAAGCCCCCCGGGCTCGTACGTGGGGCTCGTCCCCAGCACCGCTGAAAGGGGCTCGGTACACGGCGGAAGCAGAAGAAGCCATTTGCTGAAAACATGCAGGCGAGCAAACTCCATCCATCATCACTGGCACCACCGCTTTAGTCAATCTGGTTGACTCGTTAGCAGGCGCGATGCCAGCCGAACACATGGTCCTGGGTCTAGGCAACCAAGAGACTACAATTTTTTTCCTCCTGTCTTCTTCTTTTTTCTTTTTTTAATGAACATCAGGTCTGGGTGGTGAAAGGGAGCTCTAATCATGGATGTCTAAATCACCGTGCAAACAAAGGCTACGCACAGTGCATTTGTCATGTAAATTAAGAGGCAGCAGCGGCGTGGGTGCGCGCGCGCCTGCGAGGCAGAGGCCAGGAGTCTTTTGCTACTTTTCCACTTCCTTTTCCTCCGAGAGCAAGGCGGGGGGGGGGGGGAGCTGAAATCGAGGAGAAAGTCAACGTGGTTGTTCGCGATGCTTTTTCACTGCTGCTACTTGGTGCTGGGGTTTTCTGTTCTTGTTGTAAGCATCTCCTGCCTTTTCACCAGGTGTGACATTTTTGGCAAAACCCCTGATTTGGAGACAGAGGAAAACGCCCCACACCTTAGGGGCCAAAAGCAGCTGGCTCAGCAGCTCCCGGTGGGTGCCGAGGGCCCCGCTAGAGCAACCCGGTGCGGGACTGCAGGCCCGCGTCTCTGCAAGTCGGGCAGCTTCCTGCGAAAACGGGAACGCTGTCAAGTCTGGAGCGAAAAGCGAGAATAACAACACTATTTCCCACAGTGAAAGCCGATCTGCTAGTTAATACGGCAGTTGATCAAACGCGTACATCAAAGTTCAGTAAAGGCAGTCCGCCGAGTTTGTAAACAGCCTCTACGCACGTGGTTGCGCAGAACTATCGGTGCTCTTCTTCCATGTATCTTCAATGCTGGGGAAATCTGTTGCGGTCTGCTCTCGGTCTGCAGACGTCAACGTGTGCCTTGCCGTCGCCTGGGAGGGACGACGGATCAGGCTCTTGCCGAATACACTGAGAAAACGTTGCCTTAGCTTTCTGCGCTTCCACGGGACCGCTCATTTGCAGAATTTGTCACAGAAAAAATTATTTTGCTCCCCCTGCCTCTAGATTCTTGCTGTCTAACAGTTTTATTGGAACAATACCTCAACATTTCAGAGCCACACCTGCAGCCTTTGCAGTGCCAGCAAATTACTCCCAAAAATAAAAGCAACAGACATTGCCTCTGACCTGCCAGAACCAGTTCACAGTGCTCCCTCAGCAATCAGCGTAACAGAAAAATTAGGAGCTATTATTGCAAGATTATATATTTACCTGGTTAAAAATATTTGTATGCAAGCCACTTTTGCAGAAAAATTACCCTGAACATGCTTGAATGTAGTAAATGAAAGGGTTTGCTATTTTAATAACTGCTCAGGCTCTGCTGTACTGCATTTTGGGAAAGAGGTTCATTTTTTTACAGGTCTTTATTCCCCTGCCTTTCTGCGGTTTTGAAAGCCCTCTCAGGGAAGCTTGCCACACCAAACCCTGACCCTAAACTTGGGGAACACTGACCCAAACAACAGCTGAGCGTTAACTGAGGGTGAGTGCAAATCCCTACGTATATATTCAGAGTACTCTGATGCTGCAGGCAGCCCCTTGCGCTCGCTCAGAGCCCCGCGGGCTTCACGCCATGCCAGCCCAGAGCTGCGTCTTCATCCCTGCTGTTCCTGAAGGCTGGCATAAACCTGAGCAGGAAAAACCTGAACTCCTTCAAGCGGACGTCACTTTTGCTAGCCGTGCTGGAGCTGGGGGTGAAGCTTTCCTTCCCGTGCGCGAGCAGCGGGAGGCCAACACCTGCGCAAGGTCCCGGTGTCCGCGCGGGCTCTGCTGTCTCCCCACCGTGCTCTCCTGCAAAGCCTCCAGAGCCAGCGCTCGCCTCCTCCTCCGCGCAAGCACGCTGGCAGGGCACGTGGCTCCTGAGACTGGGTTTTGCACGAGGCACCAAGCTAATTTCTAAAAGGAGCCTTGCAGGACCTACTCCCCGCTTGCTGCAGGAATCGAATCGGATTTTTGCTTGAGCACCCCCACCTGCGGCTGCTGAAAAGTCCTGCTGGAACCGCTCCAGCGGCGAAAGACAGGCAGGTCTAAAAGCATCTTAAATCAGGGAAAGTTAATTTCCTCTCTGCATCACAAGGAAGCTGCAGAGTGAAATGCTGCTCATGTTTTCCAAGTGAAGTTCAGAATCAAAGCAGCAATCACAGAGACTCTTCCTGAATATAAGAGCTTATAGACCACGGCTGAAAACTTACAGAACTGCCCCTGCACTGTGATTTAAAGGGAAAACATACTGCTAAAGGAAAGCTAACGTCCAAGGAGCATTTCTAGGTCCATCCTTTACAGGAATTAATCCTAAATGCAGGATGAGACAGGCAAAACAAAAAGAGCCAATGGAACAGCAGGTACGGGACACGCTCATCCTACCTGGTCGCTTGAACACCATCTGTTTGAGAGCAACAGAGGTCTTAGATTGAGAGAGACTCAAAGCACTGAGATTGGATTTTTACTGCAACGCGAGATCCTATTCCTTGATTCATTCGTTAGTAATTGCACTCGCTTTAGATGGTAGTGAAGCTCTTCTAGCACTACATATAAGGGAAGGAGTGGCTCCCAAAATATAAAATAAAATTAATTCCCCAAACCCTTTATCTAACAGTATCAGACATAGTTATGGTAAGAAATCAAGGTGCTAAAAATCAAGTTTTTAGTTCTGTTTAACAGATTTCTTATCGTGGGGCTTGCTTCTCATGTATTGTGTTCAGTAAACTTCTGGGTTATTTAAAAAAAAAAAAAAAAAAGGAAGCTTATAACAGATCCGTATATGCAGTGGAGAGCCAACTGATTGAGGAAAGAAATCCACTTATCTATAGATCCTAGGAAGAAAGAGGTTGTTGTGATTACAGTCTGTGCAACTAAAAAGAGAAACAGTATATCTTCTACCGACACAATAACTTTACCTCTTTTTTTTTTTTTTTTTTTTAAATATGTTCCAGCTGAAGGGCTTGAGCTTCACCACTAGCAGCAACCACACAGAGGAAGTAGTGGCATAATCACCGAACATAAAAGCCAATAATGGGGATTCAATTAGTGGTTTTCAAAGGCAGAAGAATTTTTCTGCCAAATACCCAATTGTTCCCGCAGATAAGGTGCCCAGCGCGTGCCAAAACTGCCCGTCCGCGTGTTTCCCGGCCCCCACGTCGTTAACAACTCGCTATGTCACCAGCAACGTCTCTTCCGCGCGCGGGGGCAAGGCTTACCTTCCACGTCGCCGCGTTGCGTCGGAAGTAGGCAAACATTCGCGTGAACCAGTTGTAGATTTCGTTTAGTGTTAGCTGTTTTTCTGGAGATTCGAGGATGGCCTTGTGAAGCAAAGCGAGACCAGTTATGACCGAACCGGCGCAAAACGTACCTTACAGTTTTACTTCAACCGAACACAAAAGAAGAAAAGAAAAGAAGAAAGAACGGAAAGAGAAGAGGAGATTTGGAGCCAAAATCCAAAGGAGGGTTTCCACAATATGAACTAAGATTAATGGCTGTATTTAACAGTTCAATAGCAAAATTCAAAATGGAATTATCTAATTGTTTTGAGTTTTTATTTCTGTTTCCTTACAGAAATATTAATTTATTAGTCATTCATAAAGCAGAATCAAAGAGAAATGCAAAACATTTCACTAGCTGATTAAAGCTCAGTAATTATTTAGAGCTCAGATTAATTCTAGGGATCAGAGATTACTGTAGCTTGTGATAATTGACTTGCCATCTTTAAACAGGCTCATTTTCACTGTTGTGTGAAATGAATTTCCTAATAATCACATCGTATTGTAATACTTAATCAAAAGCAATTATGTTATATATTGCAGTTCTCAAAACCCTTATAGTACAGGTTTGAGCGTTTGAGCGTGCTTACACACCCAAGGTTTTTAAATCTGTTTAATCCCGAGCGCGCACGCGTAGGGACGTGCTGCCCCCCTAACCCACCGGCGCGCGCGCGCCTCCGCTTACCTGTCTGATTAAAGACGCGTACGTGAACGGCGGTCGAACTTCCGCGTTCTTATAAAACTCTTGGTTCTGGGCAATATCTGCTAAATGAGAGCAGTCGTCCCGTTATTACCCCCTCGGCGGAGGCCGGCGGGCTCCCGCCGCCACCCCGGCGCCGCCGCCGCCGGGGCTGGGTTACCTGACGAGATGGGGACGTTGTACTTGTCCGAGTACCGCCTGCGGATGGGTCCGACGTTGTGCATGCTGGTGGTAGTGATGACGGACGGCCCCTGGGTGACGGGAGTGATGGGCGCCGTCGGGGTGGTCGGGGTATGAGGTAAGCTCTGCGGAGAGGCCTCCGACGCCGTCTTGGACAGCGTGACGCTGGACACCAGGTTCAGCTGCGGGGGGCAAGCAGAGAGCGGCGGGGGGGGGGACGGGACGGGACGGGACATCAGCAAGGGCACCGCGCGCGCCCACGACCCACGGGCGTTTTGTCTCCTCACCGTGAAGCGAGAGGCTCTCCCAGTCTCTAATCAACGTCTAACGCTTTATTTTAGGTCCCGTTGTTTCACAGCCTTAAACCCCGCGCGCCTCTCGTTTCTGCCTGCCCGTTAACGCCGCTCACCCATCTCCTCGGCTACTTCGCCGACGGCATCAGGCTTAAAACACGAGGCAGGGCTTTCCTAGGGACGCACCAGGGAGAAACGCAATCCCTTCTCTCTGCCCCCCCCACCCCGCTGCAATTCATCCATTTTAAAAGCAAAGCCCCGAATAGCTTAACTCCGGAATAATTTAATTAACCACACGGCACGAAACGCTGCAGCCCGCGCAGAAGCGGCGCCGCTCTTTTTCCGCCAGGACCGTGCATCGGACCCCCCCCCGCTCCCACCGCCCCCTGGCCCGATGCACCTGGGTTTGGTACCCAAGCAGCATCCGCGCTCCTGCGCCCGCCCTCCCTTCCCACCCGGGTGTTTTCAACCAGCAACGCGCGTCGGGAGAGGTGCCTGCGAAAAGGGGGTCTGGGCCCACTTCCGCGTCGCCTCCGCAAGCGGCGTGGGCGAAATCCTGACCCCGCCGGCGTCGGCGGCAAAACTCCTACCGAACTGAGCAGGGCCAGAACCTCACAACTTTCGGTCACGATTAAAATTCCGTCTTCGCCGGATACGAAACTTTTCCAAAACGGAGGCAAGGCACGCTCTGCAGATACGCCCCCCCCCCCCCCAACCATCTCGTGTTTATCCCCCAGACGCCGTATTAATTTCCCTCTTATGAAAGTAACCAGATAAGAAAACTCCTATTAGCATCCCGCACGGGAGTTAATAGCCACAAATAACGTTTCTACCGAAAAATGATAGGATTCCTCCAAAACAAAGGTAGCGGAAAAATAAAGGGCTCGAACGTCACAGAAACGATACCGACGCAAAAAAAGCCCATCGCCCCCCCCCCCCCCCCCGAAAGGGCAGAGCCGGGCGAGAGCCGAACCTGCGGACTGCGCCGCAGGGACGCGCCACGGGCGGCACGACACCGGTACTGATTTCCCGGAAAATCACGCAAAGGCGCGAACCGCCGAGCGCGACGGGCCCACGGGCGCCCCGACCGCGGCGCCCCGAGGCCGTGGAGGAGCCCGGCGCGATTTAGGGACGCTGATTGGGGATACGCGTGCAGCGCTGCCTCCCTGTTATCCATCATCTGTCACGCACGACGAAAGGGACCAGCGACAATAACAACAGTCCAGCTGACGGGTCTCACCATGACATTAAATCCACCGTATTTTATCTCCGTTCCTAAACGGGCCGTTTACCAGTCCAACAACCGCGAGCGAAAGCCGCATCAGTTTTAAGCGCCCGGCTCTCGCAGCAGCCCGGCAGCCGAGCGTGATCTCAGGCCGCCCCGTCTCCAAAGGGCTGGATTCCCTCTTCCCGGGGTTTCCAAAAAAACCCCGTTTCGGGGTTTTTTTTTCGGTTCGAGGGCGAGCGGAGAGAGGGGGGCTCCCGCGGGCCTGACGACCCGCACGGCGATTCGCACCCGCTGCCGGGCCGCCGCTAATAAGCTGCAGAGGAAGCAGCCAATCTCAGCTAATTACCAGATAAAATTGTATTGTAAGGACTCTAATTAGGAGACGCTTACGGAGGTGATCTGATGATTAAACGCCGCATCCGAGTGACCCCACCATCAATGTGCAGCGGTGCAAGATGTCGCTGGAATATTTTTGTAGAAACAGTAATTTTATTTCAAGGAGGGGAGGCGGTAATATTTGTAATAATGGCTATGAGGTAAACTAATTAAAAGACAGTTCCTAAAGGAAGACTGTGGCTTTGAGCAGCTGTGGCCGTTCCAAAACAAAGTGCCAAATCTCAACAGAGGAGCTGCAGTCAAGTGGAAAATTTCTGCCTGACCTCTGCTCTCGCTATTAATTTGCAGGAAAACTAATGACACATATACATATTCCCACAAAATTGTTCTAATTGCTAATTTGCCAAAGGAGCCCAGTTTCCAAATTAAACATGACTGCAGTCTGCGAGGACAGAAAGAACAAAAAGCTGGAGCAGCGCGAGTATACTGCGTTTCACCTCCGACAACCGCTCCAGAGACTGAACCAACAAGTTAATGAAACACGACCTTGTCAAGTGCTAGCAAAGTTTTCCCCTTTTTTTAATGGTTTTTTTTTTTTTTTGATGACACTCTCTCTTCTCCTAACAGGGATCCAAGCCCTGCCAGTGATATTACCAAAATACAACATAGCGGAAGGGAAAAGAAGATGGTTCTCTCTCCTCTCGCTTGCATTGCTGCTCTCTTTGTTATCGACGGAACGAAGACTGACGCATCAGTCGTGAATTAGAGCAGAATAACAAATTATGAATGGCGTTGGTTTTCTTGCAATCTTAAAATATTAATCTTAATTGTAAACTATTAAATCTTAATCTTGTCGCCAGTTACAGATGCGGAAGTGCCTCGGCTCTGTGCTGCTGGCTGCTAAAGATGCTTATGCAGGGCAAAGATCAGGAAGGGACCGGACCGGGAGGGTTTCTTTTCCTGATGGAAACTCTGCACAGTTTCTCACTGTTTGCATTTGCTATTTAAAAACAGGTTACTATGATTAGAAAAGTTGTTCACACTGGTATTTTGTACACAGCTCGTTTCCCACATACTGCAATTTTTGGATGAGGCATCATTTTTGCCAGAGGGTAACGAGCAGAAGTCACCAAGCTAGCATTTTAATGAGCAAGAATTTTTGCATCGCGGCGGGTGCACAAACCAGAGCAACCTCCACGTACACTGCAGAGCGCAGCCCTCACTGCAAAGGGTTAAACCGATCTCTAATGTTTGTACTGGGCGGGGGGATGATTTCTTTCACCTTTTTATTAAAAAACAAAACCAAACCCTAAACCTTAAAAAATAGTTTTGAGTCCTAAAATTCTGTAAATTCAATCACTGGAAGTTGTTAAGTGTTTTGCTTTCTTTTTTTCTTTCTTTTTTCTTTTTTTAAGTACCTCATACTGTTTTAACTTAACAATCATAAATGCCGTAATTGTTTCAGTGTTCAATATCCTGCTTAGCATTTTATTATTAACCTTCCCTTTCAAGAAACGGCCACTTCTTCCTCTTAAAGGTGAAGATTGAGTCATCAAATTCTTTTTTTTTTTTCCCTTTAAATATAAACAAGGCAGAGAGGTAACCCTCTCCTTCACCCCGTAAAACAGATTTCTAGTAAGCGGCTCTCCCATCAGAACGCACTTTGATTTCTTTTTGCGTAAACACTTTACATGACAATAGCGGCTGCACATAAAAAAAACCCGGATCTGAAACAGTTTAAAAAGAAAAAAAGAAAAAAAAAAGGAAAAAGAAAAAAAGAAAAAATAGGTATGTTTATAAGTGTCACACTGGGGCCAGAGTCAGTGCTCCAGGGCAGTGATTCCTCGGCTATTGATGCTGCCTTTCTGGTCGCAGCTGAAAGCAGTGATTTACGGAGTTCCTGGGCCTTAGAGGCTCTGGAGCGGAGAGAAAGCTAACGCTGGGCCTGCAACTTTGCTAAATTCTGTGTCTTCCTCTCCCATTTCAGCCTGGACACATGACTGTGTGAGATGTCGAATCTGGCAGGCAGCAATCACTTAGCAGGTGTTGTTATTGGCAGCAATACTGAGGAAACCGAAGTTGAGGAGTGAGACTTAATGAAAACCAGTATATAAAAACAGCTTTTGTTGTGCTTGAGAATCTCTCTTTATTGCTGCGTATCATTATTTTTTCAAACTATAAAGTACGGCTACAGCAGCTAAAATGCTCAGTCATTACCTCAACGGTTAAAAGACTATTTTTTTTTTAATGCTTTGTTATTACAGTTGCTAAAAACAGTATTTCAAAACAATCGTAATTGCTATGGTTAGGGTAAAAAAATACATTAAAGAAGGGATATCTAACAGTGCGTTTTATTTAAAGTGCCAAAAGTTTCTTTAAAAGTTTTCTGTCTATTTTTAAAAGATGGATGTAACACCTAGTATGCAGAATTACTTGTTGGTTGATGCTTTTTCCTTTTTCCTTCCCTCCCTATGAACCTCGATGTCAGTTAATCCTCCAAAAGAAATCACATTTCCATTTCAGCCTATTATGCTGATCGCTAACGTGAATGAAAATAGCATGTAGCGGAAGCTATCTTAATAGCAAAAGCAGGATGATAATGCTTGAGAAATCTTTGTTCTGGATTTCAGTTCGGGTTTTTTGCATTCAAAAATTTTACCTTCCAGAAACATATCACGGCATATCCCTCCACGGGCAGCTTTAGTCTCACTTTTTTTTCATTACCTTATTCTCCCTAAAACACCACATGTCAAAGTAATAGGAACAACTCTGTATTTTTCAAGCATCAGGTCGTGCGATATGTCCATTTTCTGCTCAAGTGTTGCACCGCTGGATATTTTAATTACGAAGGTGGAGGTGTTTAAAGAAGGCACTTAGCACTCGCCCTCCTCTCGATGTGCTCGCCGTCCCCATCCCTCCCTCTGCCACCTCCTGACCTGCCCAGAAGCTCTCCCGGGAACAAGGCAGCAGTGTGCAGGACACCAACAGAGCCCTCTCCACATACAGAGATTTATCTGCCAACAGTTTGGGCTGTCCACCAGTGAACTGCAGGAGAACGTGCTTAAATCCCATCGGCTTTAATAGGACTAAAGAGCTTTACTGAATAGATAGCCTTGGCGGATTGGTATAGCAAAATCCACTGGCCGCGTCGCTGCATGTCCCGGAGTAAAAATGACTCCAGGAAGCTGAAGCCATCTAAAGCTGGGTATGGGACTGAGGGACACGAGCCTGATGGATGCCCACGGCTGGACACGCAGCCCGCGGCTGAGCTTGGGCGAGTCCTGAGCCGACCCACGAGGACCAGGCACCTGCCTGCGACCCCAGCAGCCCCAGGCCACCCCCCGAAGGCACCGGGCGTACCTACAGACGGTGTAAGCAGCTCGTTCACCCCCTTCATTCACGGGCCGCTTATGGAATGGTTTAAAAATAGGCGTTAAGAGCCTTTAAACAGAATAAAAATATTTCTTCAGCCATGAAAAAGCGGCAGCTTTAAATCCCAATTCATTGCTATGCTTGGATTCGCAGTCACTCTTTCCCTTAAAATCACAGATGTACCGTAATATATTAATCCTAACATACACCTTGCATTAGTTATGTTGGCAAAAAAAAAAAGGGGGGGGGGGAGAAAAGAAATTAATTACTGGATACAGAGAATACTTCGCACCGCAATAATGGTCATCAGATCTTTTTTCCAAAGTCCTATCCCACTGAGTTAAAAGGACTAGGGTCTAGCATAGTCTAGGCAGTGCCTGTGTATTTTTTTCACAAGGAAAGCACAATTTATGCAAAACACTATACTTCTACATTTTATAATTAATTTTCAAATGCTTCACCTATACATATTTTAATAATTTCTGATTTATCAGATGGTATCTATAATAAATTTTTCTATATTTCAATAAATGAAAAGAAGGCAGTTTCAATCCAACAACAGAGTGCCACACAATATAGGCCTGTCAGGCACCAATTTTTACTTCTAACATGTAAGTTAAAGGATAAGGAATTTATAATGCTGCCTGTGAACGAAACCACTTTTCATACACAAATGTGATCTTTTTTTTTCCAAAGGGTAATACAACAGTACATTTACATAAACTAATCCAAACAATCTATGTATTTGACAATGGCAAACCTCACACAGACTGCCTATTGTTGGTTTACATCTTGGAGTTCTTTATGTTGGCTTGTAACACTGCTCTAGCTGTCAAAGGTTTGACTTGGACTCTAAATAAATGGTTATAGAAGTGCTGTGCAGCGATATTGGACTTCTTTGCAAAAGAAAACCTGCTGTGTATGAATTCAAAAGCTATTAATTTTTCAGTCAAAAATATTCATGCCTATTTCTTTTAATAAAGAAACACTGTGCTGAGCAACTGAGAGATAATGTTGACTAGTGGTACAGAATTTTCAATAGAGCAGTTAAAAATAAATTTAGTAGGAGGTCCCCAACAAAGCTATAATTTTCCAGAATGTAAAACATTTTTAATACTAATCAAGACAGCCCTTTTCCCCCTGCGTTCATTTTTTTTTTTTTTCTGCTGCTTTCCCTGTTTATTAGCTGTTAATACTAATCTTCACGGCGACACCACCTGGTATCTTCGTAGCCTACACCACCGGCGGAAGCTTCCTGCCTTCCGCCGCTGAGCATCGACCACGGGCTGACTTGCCAAGCCGCGCTCGCCGCCCTCTGATTTCCTCCCTTTAGTTTTTAATCCTTCCTCCTGAGGGGCACCGCTGTTATGAAAGGCCTCAAGGCAGAGTGCTTTGAGACTCCCAGATTATTCCGCTGTTTTAATTTTTAATCCAGTAAGAGCTATAGAAACCAAACCTCCTCCCCGTTCTGTTGGGTCTATATACTTTGCCAACAATGCGCCGAGGCATTTGCATTCAGGCTGAGATGGATATGAGGAACTAGAAGAATGCTATTTTTATAGACACTGTAAGCGGTTTCCACTCTAGAGAGCTGGAATCCACCGGATCAAGCAATTTTAGGACTCTCAGCAGCTTAAATGGAAGGGTTTATACCTACCGCTCAACTCTCTCCAAGACGGCTCCGAAATCTCCCGTTGACTTGGACATCTCCAGCCTTGCCCAATAGCCTGCTATTTTCTATCTAGCAGCCTCCCTATGCACTTCCGCAGCCATTTATATCCAACTACATGGAAACTGAGAAATCCTTTTCTAGTAAAGATGGGTGCGCGAAGTGTTTAATGATTTTATGTTCTCTATATCTGTAATGTGTTCTGTTTCAGACATTAATTTTGTCTACCAACTGCATCTTGGCAGGCTACCATATTTGCTGGGTTAATAGTCTGACTCCTTTTTATTTCTATCACCATAAATCATACATATATGGGTGTGTGTTTGCTTTATTTATAGAAAAAAAAAATCAGTCAAAACAGATAAACCAATACTTTGTCATTATGCTGCATCATTGCATATTGATTAAAATTGCTCGTACTAACTATAGATTGTCAACGCTCAATTAATTTTCACACAATGACTCAAAGCAAAATCAAATAAAGCCAGTGTACCTTTAAATCTTACAAATCTTAAAATCAAGAAGCAGAGCACTCTCTCCATTTTGAATAATCACGTGAAGCTGCGAGGAACGTTTTCAGCATTAAGAGGTTAGGAGAAAACAACAGCTGAAGAGTCATTTCCGTCAGAGAACGAGACGGTAGATTTGCCATTTTTTGGGGTCCCCGGAGGTTGGCTTGGGCTACAGAGCTATCCGGCCCCTCGCAAGAAGGGGATGTTTAGGGGCTGACCCCCCTCCTGCACTGGTTGCTCTCCACCTTTAAAGAGCTATTGGGGGTGGAGGTGGTTTCCCTTCTCAGTTTCAGCAGTATAAAACCTGACACGAGGTAACAGCGATTAACATCAAAACGTGCAACTGGAGTCTGTTCTACCGTAAACGTATGTCAGGCTTAGAGAGCAAGCAAAATAAATATACTAAATATAATTTAATTACATCTCATTCCTAACACTTCCTAGGATTTCATGCGCGTCTGACTGATGTAAAGCCACTTACAGGCTGGTACGTGAGGCCAGAAAAAGGCCCAGTGCATCTGCTTTAGAGTTCAACTTCTCTGAAACGCCTTGAAGAAAAAAGAGCGATGAAAGTTGGGCTTATGCGGCAGTGTCTCCTACAAAGTAACCAGCTAGAGAAGTACTTCACATCTCTTCACTGCGACAGACTTTAGAGCAGACCACGCTTCGCATCACGCGCTCAGGTGGGAAACAGGAAAAGAGGCTGTTATGAGGTTTTGTTTGGTTTCTGCACAGTTCAGTACTTACGGGCTGAGGGGTGGCTTTTGGTTCAGTTGACTTCACATGCAGGTGTGTCATCATAGCTTGCAGGCGCTCTTTATCTTTTGCAAGCTAAAGAGGGGGGAAAAAAAAAGCTCTATTACTCGTATGCATAAAATCCAACCTCTGCTTATTCCTAATTAAACAGCTGGCACCAGTGCACAAGACAGAAGAGTTTTATTGCTGAGCAGTTTGGAAATTGTATATGGTCTTTTTTTTGCGAGGTAAAACTAACTCTTGGTGCTCGGTGTCAGTGCTTCCCAAAGCAAAATGCATTAGCCCTTGAGCGAGAGGAGCTAGACCTGCTGGCACCAAGAGGTTCGCTCCAGCACTGACAGCGAGAAGACAACAGTGAATCATGTTTATTAACCACTCCCACGCCAGCTCGGGAGGCACTGCAGCAAGCAAGTTATGCAGCGCCTCTCAGATGCGTTTTCCTCCTTTAGTTCCCCAAAACGAGCCGCACAAATGGACTGCAGCTTTCACACCACGTGCAGGCTCTGTGGCACGTGCAGCAAGCAAGGAGGCCACAGCGGCTAACCCACCCTGGGCGCCTCTGGTGTCCACACTGCTGCGGGAGGATGCTTTTACCCTTCCCCATTCGCTCCCCACGTCATGCCCGAACTGGGGCAAAGCATATGCCCTAAGCACCGTCCCTCACTTTCTGGGGTCTCTGGCATTTTTCAGTTGAAATCTGCACCTAGCTTACAGTTGCTTTCCCTGGATCACGCACGGCCGTGACCCAGACAGCTTCTCAATGCATTTACGGTGTGCTGGTCAGGCACTAAACCTCATTATTTTTGGAATCGTGACATTTTTGTATGTGTGAACAGGACCTTTTCTAGCCGCTCTTAAAGGAAATAAAAGTAGCAAGATACTCTGAAATAGTACTAATGAAAAGGGGGTGTAATTAACCTACGTGCCCAGCATAGAAGTTCCTATTTCCAACGGGATTTAGATCAGGTTCTTAAAAAGGACAATTTTTGCAGAGTTGAGGTTTGCTTTAGACAAGGCAGATTTCCCGTGCCAAGAGAAGAGAGCTCTGCTCACGTTCCCCTGCGACTTTAACAACCTGCCCACCTTATCAGAGGCATCTCTGGAGCAGTAAAGTTGGGCTAAGTGTATATAAAAGGAGACTCGGTCATAAATCCCCATTGCATCACCTTACAGTCAAGGTTGTCCCGCTCTACACAAGGCAAGGGGTTTCGGACCATGCCAGAAAGGCATCATGATGGGATAAAACTTGGCACACAGGTTTCCAAGAGATGAATTAAATAAAGGAAAAAACAGTGTCACCACTGTGTGCTCTGGAAGCGCAAAAGCAAAGTCACTGGGCTTTTCAACTCGCTTTGCTCTTTTGGGTCAAAAATCTGAATGGTAAGAAAGGCAGACGCCTACAGCAGATCTCTTGGAAGTTCATGGTCGGATTTGCTGGTGTGTCGCAGAAGAGCGGGGAGCTACGTGCTCTTCTCAATGCAGCACTGCAGGAACTTCTCCCTCCAAGAGTCCTCCGAGGGCCTTTTTGGAGAAAGCAGAGATCTCAACCCTCAGCTACAGCGTTTTACCAAAATCAGTGAAAAAAAACCCAAGAAATATTTCTACTCTCAGTGAAGCTTTGTTGTGCAGTTTCTCATTCCTAGCAGTTGCTGGGCACATGAGCTGCTTGGCAGGGTCATCTGTGCATTAAATTTTGGTCCGCAGGCCACTGCAGAAGATCAACATCTTCCAACTGAAATAAATAAAACGCAGACACCTGAAAGCTTCCTGCTTGCAGCACAGCAGTGACAGCAAGGGAAAGCCACTCAGGCAGTAAGGGACACACCCTGAGCAGTATTTCCTCTGTGCCCCTCGTCGAAATGGAGTGGCACGCTTCACTCTGACCTGCCAGTGTCCTGATTTTTATTGTTTTCGGTCATCATCTTAGCACGCTTTGAATGCAGCTTCTGCTGGATGAACGTTATTAAAGATCCTCTCGACATTTCAGGCAGACACACACTAGTATTTTGTCATAGTCTAGGAATTCAAACACTCACCCGGTTAGGCAGGAGTTTAAATTATGAAAAATAGAAGTCTCTCAGTTTCAAAGCACTGAAGAGAAGCAAAAAAATCCCAAGAATTTCTTTAAACTGTTTTCCCTTAGGTCAGGAAGCAGTAGTGATATAAGACTAGAATGTCACTAGTAGCCCCCTCCATTCAGCTGCATCACTCAGCAGAAGTCAGGAGTGTTTGCTCAGCTACTGATGTGAGCAAGTTCTCACTGGTGGCACTCTACTAGAGAATCAAAGGTCCAGAAATGGTAATTATTAGTGGATTTGCAGGAAAATGCTCTCGATGTACTAACAGTATGCTTGGGCAAGGTCTGCTGTGCACTGAAAGTAAGCTAACTGATTAGTGTTACTCTTAAACAGTGTTACTCTCCTGATTTTTCAAAGCTACTGGTGAGCATTATTCGTTTCCCTGTTGCTCTCTTGTGACAGGAACTTAAGTCTATAAAACTGCATCTGAACGTATGCACCGTATGTGCATTGGCAATAAGACTGGTAAATCTTTCTCCTTGTGCTAGCATTGAGCAGGACTACCCTGGCAGGACCGCTGGAGAAGAGGAGTCCACACCTCCAAGCATGGGCTCGCTCAGCTGGCATCTGCAGCCTCGCTGCGTCCTGCTGGAAAGCATCTTCATAACTGTAGGAGCAGACCCCTCCTCTGAATGAGGACCCTCGATCGATGGCACAGGGCAAAACGTCAGGTGGACTTCTCCAAAAGCAAGGGGTGGGCAGATTTCTTTAAGCTTATTGTGCCGAGGGCTTACAGCCGCTGGCCTAACCTGAGATGCTCACAGGTTTGGAGGGAGCCTGGTACGACACACAGTTCCCTCTCAAGTCTCCTTCTTTTTTCCCCTATATCTTACTAAAAAGCATTATATTCTGGGAATTTCCAGAGCATTGTCAAGTTCTTCACGGCAAGCCTGGCTTTGTCACGTTGCCCCTGTCTCTGGTGGGTGCATACGTGATCCAGGAGCCTGAACAGTGCTTCCACAGAGAAACACACAGAGCAAGGTAAGTGCGTGGAGTGCCTCACAAATTTGGACACAAAGACACGTGCCTTGCCTTGAAAAGGGGCAACCTAACCCCAGACCCACAGACACAGAAAGGCAGGAGAAGGGAGGCACAGAAAGCACAGGCCACAAAGTGCTCAAGGAGCAAGAGGGGGCAGCACAGCAGTGGGGGACCAAAGAGTGGGAGATAAAGCATTAGGCACAGAGGATGCAGACGTCACATGGGAGAAACACAGACAGAAAATAACGTCAAGGAGATGGAACGCAAAAATGGAAACCCAGCGAGAGGATTCAACAAGAGCAACACGGCCAGACAACAGGAAAGGCAGGTCACTTCGGCAGCAGCATTCTGGACAGACCAAGGGCAAGGAAGAAGGAAGCTAGTCACGGTCACCAGAAGAGACAACCGAGATACAGCCTCTTCCCTCTTTTAATGTGCTCGTTTCAACCACGTTTTAGAAAGCTTTAGGATCCACTTTTCAAGATTGTCCACAGATGCCTCAGGAAAACAGGCCCAAGCCATGTTTTCACTACACTGAAAATGGCCAAACATCTTCATGTTCTCCTACTGGGAGGTAATTTTTTTTAAACTTGTAATAGCCTTGTTGCTCTCCTGAAATGTTTTTCCATTCAAAGGTGGTGCTGCAAAATGAACGTCCTATTCCAGCTAAGATCTAGCTAAGGCTAGGGATATGTTCCTGTATTTGTGTTTCACCCCGCAGCCCAATTCTCACTATTTATAATGGCAACAAATGATCATGTCAAGATGGTTTAAACAAAGGGAAATATGAGAGGATCTCTACCTAGTCTGTGATATTTTAAGTACGTTTGCAATGAAAGGAAATGCTGAGACCAAAGCTTCATGACACTTCTGCAAAGGGGTACTGGCAGGAAAGCAGAACTGGATTTTTTTTTTTTTTCTCCACAAAAAGTTAATTCAAAAATTACTTTCTTTAAAAGACATTGCACTCATCTCTGTCTGTAACACTGATAAAACTTGCATATGCAAGATAAATAATGGCATGCGGGGGAAAAAAAAGGAAAGGCTTGCATTTGAGTCTCTCGCACTCAAAACCTGAAACGCATCCCTGAGATACAATGATTTTTGGGCAAGTTAAATTCTACCCAGGTCTCGATGGGGCTGTACAGGAATAAAATCATGCAGCATTTGGATCCTGCTAGGACGCTGGACCCTGAACAGTTTGTGGTACCTCACAACTGCATTGGAAGGCAAAGCCGCTCATCAGCGCTGAGTAACACGGGGCAGAGTGGGAAGGTGATGGGCACCTCCCCAGTCTAGCTCCCAAAACTCAGTTACTCTGCTAGGGGGGCGGCTATTGTGACTCTGACAAATGCTCCACTGCCGGGAGTATTAGGTTGATGGTCCTAGTCTGGCTGCTCTCTGCCCTCAAATCACCCAGTGTCCCTGCTGCATACCATCACCATTAAAAAGCCTGCTGTTGGGCTACGTTTTCTTTCTACTACGGCTCTGTGCAAAAACCAGTCACTGGAGGACAGATCCTTTGTCTCCTCCCACGTACATATTGATGCTGATTTCTTTTTTAAGCATCAAAGGACTGACATGTGGGAGGAAGGGAGAGGGAGAAGGGGGAGTTACAGGTGTCTTCCTCTCTGCTTGTGCATTTCGGCAACGGGACCAGCCCTCCTCCTTCATCTACACACTGATGCTGCCTCGCTGGCCAACGATGGTCTCTGCTTCACTCCATTATCAACATCCCAGTGTAAATTATGCTTCCACTACTGCTGTGCTAGTAAGACTGTTAGAAAACAAACAAACAAACAAAAAAACCCACCCAAACCTTTTCGGCTTAGCCCCCACACCACTGTGAAATTACATTCTCGTCTTGGGGACTTCACGTCACCTTCCCATGCAACGGTCTTTGAGTAAGGAGGTACTCCCCAGCACTAACCGGGTGTGACTCTGTAATTATTAGTTGCTTTTTACAATTAGAATAATGCACCACTGATCAATCCTTCAAAAATATTGTCAAAGACTTATTGAGGGGTGGCAACTGAGTACCATCTCCGTCCTGTTCAACGGTTAATACAGGGCTTCCTCCCACAGTTCCAGGCACACACGTTTCCAGTGACCGCAGGAGAGAAGGATTAATGCTTCTCAGGCTGACTGCAACTGAAGAAAATCTAGATTTACCTTCAGCCTGAATATTACTGCATCTTGGTAAAAGATTATCTCATATCTCAGTTTACCAGGAAGACTGCAGACTTTTTTCTAATTCCCAAGAAACTTGTTAAAATAACAGACCATTTCTCATAACAATTTCTGCAAAACTCTGATATTTTATGACTGGTAGTTTGGTTTTTCTAAAACTTGTACTAAAATAGTTTATATTGCTTTAGCTAATAGGGAAAGAGTGTCATGACCAGCGTGCTCCTGAAAGTAAAATTTACGAAATATCTATGAAAGAAAAAGGGTAATTTGTAAGATAAGAAGATAAAAGACATTTAAAAAAAATGCTTATCTCGAAAAGTAACAACAAGAAGTTTAAGTGTGTTTTTGCTGATTTTTCTCTCCAACTATTTGAAGCTATAAATGACTTAACTCAGTAAAATTCCAAATGTAATTATCTTCTGTACTTAGCCCAAGGCTTTCCATATATCTCTAC
>NC_090955.1:6062500-6145000 GCF_040807025.1 Struthio camelus | reverse complement strand
CACCATATGGAGGTGCATACACCGAATTCTCTGCAAGTAAAGAAAGCACAGGCTCAAAAGGGAAGAGAGTCAAGAGCCTCCCTTCTGACAAAAGTAGCCTATTTCGACAGCTGATTCCCTCTTTTAAAGCATACGGCACACATAAAATAAATACAGGTCGCAAAAATTAACAAATCATCATAACTGTCTAATACATCCTGGGCTGGCTGCGGAAAAACAAGATCATTTTGGATTTATATCTGTAAGTATGGGATTTCCTGGACAGCTAATATCCACAAACAATCAAACACAGAGGACCATGAGAAAGAAGCAGCGTTATTTCAAATTTGAGCTGAGAGTCGTGATTTTTAAAGGGCTGAAACAGGAACTGGGGCTGAAATCTGAAGCAAGTAAATTCCTTTACTAGGCACTGATGGACACTGTCGTGTTTCTCTTGGCCTTGTTAGAAGTTTTTAGGTCACTGGGTTTTGGCTATTAGAGCAGATGAGAATCTTAGAACCACAGAAACTCTGAAAATGACAAATAACTCGAATCTTCCCCCAGCCTTAAGGAAAAAAAAAATAAAAAATCTAACGATACTTCTCTAAAGAGTCAAAGCTTTTTATAAGACCTGTTGCCAATATTAGTGCCACCAAATGATCTCATCTTTCATTCTGGCTAAATTCCAACACACAATTTCATTAACCCAGGTACTGCAGGTGATAAAACTCATTTTTCCCTAAAGAGACAGCTAAAAAGTACCAGTTATACATTTATGAAGTACCAGCAATCAAAATTATGGATTTTCTAAAAGGTTTTTAACTACTTTTATTGAAAGGAAAATCGCTGTCTCAGACTTTTGTGACACTATTGCTAATAATAAATTTTACCATTTAGACATAGCAGTAATACGGTAGACAGTGTCAATAAAAGTATGAAACAAAGATGATCCTTGTCTCTTAAGTAATGCTTTCTGATTGCACACCGGAAATTGTAATGCGAAACATAAACTAAGAGCACCTTAAAACATAAAACGTAATAACGCACGACAATACGCCTCGGTATCTATATACCTCGCGTGCAAAGATGTTTCATAATACACAGCAGACACTTTGAGGTCTTTTCCAGGATAACCCGAATACTAACCACGAGATTAAAAATATTTATGCACGCGTATAAAACTGAAATCACGCGAGTTAGTTCAAGCTCGCTAGCTTCGCATCTGCTCATCAGGAGAGCGAAGCGCCGGGGGTGCTTGCCACCTTCTCTTCGGGCGACCTGCCGAAAACTTTTCCTACCGCTACCCCACGTATCACTAGAGGGCACTGTGGTATTTAGGCCACTCCGACCTCTCTCCGCACGGCGCCTACTGGAAAGGTCCTGAACTTCCGCGCGATGTCAGAAAGGTTAACGAGGACGTTGTAAAAGCAACCGCGGAAACGCGGACGGCAGCTCCGCGCGCGCCACAGTCTCGGAAAGCAAAGGGGCTTCTTTCAGCCGCGAGCGCCAGCGCGCTCCCCTCGGACGCCTTCCTGGGCAGCACCTGGGCTGCGGCTGGAGCACCTTTGGCCGGCAGCTCCCGCGCGCCCAAGCGTTTCCTTGGGCCCTGCCAGGAATTCAAAATATAAAGACCTACAGGGACTAGCCTCTTCTCTGCCCTCGCTACCTCCGCGATTAAAGCTCGCTGCTGCGCTAAGGGGAGATGATTTCACTGCTGAAAACGTTTTTGACATGCAAATGATGGCAATTAATGCGTTTGAAACAATTTATGATTTCCGGCCTACTTCAACATGTATTAGCATATACCTGGTTTCTTTAATATACACTTTGTTTTTCCAAAACCACAAACATAGTTGCTGGAATTTCATGTGGAAGTGCTTAAGGGGTTGAAAGTTAACACCTTTGTGAGCTGAGCAGCCTCACAGTTGCTGCTCCACAAAAGCCTCTTTGTAGAAGCTTTCTCGAAATGTTTTCTTAACATGTTCCAAGTAGTTTTAGGCAGGCAACTAAAGTAAACAAGATGTTACCATGATAAAAACACTTGTGAAAACATTACAGAGTGCACTTAGTAGTTTCTTTCACATAAGCTCGCCTTGGTTTCTTCAAAGTTAAATTCACATGAAGCAGATGACTAGCATCAGGGCAACGGAGGACCGCCAGATCCGTGGATCTCACTTAAAGGGTATCTGTGATTTTCAAATGGCACCGCCACGACTGAACACAACCAAATCACAACCGAAAAAAAAGAAAAAAAGGGAGGGGGGGAAGAAACCATTTTCAGTCTTTTCCTGCAGCGGGTGCCCTGGGCGCCGGGATACCTCGCTGAATAAACCAGCCTCCCTGCAGCAGTGATTTCCTAAGCCAGCTGCTGTAAAGGGGCATATATATATATATACACACACACACATATGTGTGCATGTGCGTGTCTGTGTATTTCTATCTGTAAGGTCTTTAAACACATGCAAATGAAATCAAGAACATAGTCAGGTTTTTAAGGAAAGCCTGTGCGCTGCTAATTGCTTCTTTCGTCGCAGATTACGACAGGGATCCTAGTTAACACACAAGCCACGCGTGCACCCTCCAGCCTTCACCTTGCTTCCTACCGCTTGGCAGAAGGCCATCAGGTCGCAGCAGTGCCACTGGACTTGTTTTTGTTTTTAGGCTCGGAAAGTATTCTGGGCGATGCAGGGTGCTACTGTTTCATTAGGCTTAGCAGAAGCCCCTGCTGCTATCAGTTAGCTCTAACTGATATGGCATCACGTGATAACCAATGGCTGCTAGATTAAAAAACAACACTAAAACTGCAACTTATTTCAGAAAGAAATAGGGAAATAAATGCGTACGACAGACTGTGTATCTGCTGGTTCTGATAAGCATCCTCCTGTTGGCTGTGAGTGAAAGACAACTAGGATCGTTATTTGTACAGTATTTATCTTTGAAATCAAGGGCCCTGTGGTGTACCTCACCTTGGGAACAAACACTGCAGCATGATCACAGAAGAGTGTCAAATCTCTGTTTTTGATTTACCAACAGTTATGATATTTCTTCCTCAGGAGGAAAAGAAATGAACCATGTTTTAGACCTGCGAGTCCTTTTTTCTCCCTTAACTGTAGAACCATTTTATTGGCATACAGGGCTTTCGTTCCACATATAACTCCTCTTTGCTTTTTCTAACAGGCCTTTTTATGGAGGTAAGTGAAATTAAGCAATGCTCAATTGATAAACAGGCTGTACTTCACTTGGTAAACAAGAGCTTTGCTCTGGAGGGGACTGTCAAAAGATCTTCACAGACTATTCAAGTACCAGAAACAAACTTAAAGCATCTACCGGTTATCTTTTCATCGAGTAATGAATGTTCATAAATGGCAGTATAATTTAAGGACGGATGCTCCACAGGAGACTTGAATGCTACGGTATCATTTTATGAAGAAACGCTCACTTCCTAACAGTGCCAACAGGCTGCCCAGGGACATTCATTTCTGCATTTGTTCTGGGTTAAATATCACTCCGAACAATGCGACTTTGTCTGGAGAAAGCTTCTTACATTGTAGAATTTGGGTAATGTGTAAATTTACACGAGTCAATGAGTTTGAGGAAGTCACACAAAATATTTCTGTTGAAAGGTTTTGATGGTTTGGGGGTGCGTGGGGGGGGTGGTGGGGGGGGAAGAGTGATGCTTTGAAAGCGTAAATGATAAAAGAGCCGAAATTTCTGGAGCTGAGGCAGGAGGGAGCCATCTCCTCCTGGTGAGCGGTTCACATTCAGCTTAGGCTCGTAATGGTTTTCAGGCTATTTCTACCTATTGATCGCTCACAGCCATCTCCTCCAGGTGAACCGGCGGACTTAGTCTACTCACTGAAACAACCTAAAAACATCAAAGGAAACCAATCTTGTCCCACCCATGCCATGAGACTTAAGGGCCGTATTTTCTACACGTTATCGTGTCAGGCAGCGCACTACTCCCTAAGCAGTCTTACTAAAACCAACAGGGCTGACGTGGAACGGAGGATACCGAGGCAAGGAAGGGTGGCATGTGCCGACCTTGTACGACCACGCGCGCTACTCCAGTCGCTAAGGCTAGCGCACCTTTCCCTAGCGTTAAAGGCAATAAAAATTAGAATTGTTTTAAAGGTCTAAATGCTATAGTATGGCATATGAATATGAATGAGCTGGCAAGTACGAAGAGATTAGCATTTATTTCACTTAAGTGAACAACAGGGTGAATTAAAAGAAATGAGGCCACCCTTCATGGAAATTTATGACTAGTTCCTTCTTATTTTGTAATCCTCTTGTAATGAGAGCCTTTTCATTACTCTAGCATTCCTCACTTGTAACACATGTTTATACTAGGACCAACGCTGCTCCTACCAAACTCAGGAGGGCCTTGCCAGCGATTTCAACAGAAGCGGAACTGGCCCATTACGTTCTGAGAGCAAAAATCTCTCCACATCTCACCATCTAATAAAAATACTCTCACTTGCTATCTTCCTCCCCTCCCTTACCAAAAAAAAAAAAAAAAAAATCCAGGGAACTGCCCCAGAAAGATATAACTAGGTGTTCTGGGACTACTTCTACTTATCCACCTTGAAGAAGTCCACATATTTACGTGGATTAACTTCAAGAGATCACCATCGTCAAGCAGAGCAGAATGTGTCCCTTTGCGCATTTAAATCACAAACGGTGCTTGGGCAGCTGGTCTTTGCAAGACAACCGAAGAGCCGTGGTACTTTAGAAAAGATCAGTGCACAAACCTCACAGGAACCTGAGGTACCAAAAGCCTATATTGCACCTGGCGATCTACCCAGACAGAAACCGCTTTTGTGATAGGAACACCTCTATGCTCCTGCGTGGAGGGACAAGGCTGACGACGACTTAGCTGCACAGCAGCCACGTGCAAGGTACTGGAGCGCTGCCTCTCCTCCCCTGCATGGGGACGCACGCGTTGCCACATACTAGTCCATAATGCACTGTTTATGCAACACGTAAAACTGTGTTCTTTGGCAGCAAGGAAAGGTCTGCAGCAAACTGCAGGGGCCCAATTAATATAATTATAGTTTATTTTTAGGAGTGTAGACTTTGTTCATTAGTTACTTATTTGACATAAATTAAATTTCATGTGATGCTCTGCAATTCTCTGTTCAATTACGGAGTTAATTTCAGACTAAATGTCTAAATTGAAGTGAAATCAAGGTTAAATCAAGGTTATATTATTTACATTATCAATACTGCAACTTAAAAAATTATTTAAATAATAATTAAAAAAAGCAGGCTGCAGAATTGCACACACTGTATTTTATAGCAATACACTGTGCAAGACCACACTTTGCCCACCGGGATAATTTACTATCCCCTGCTAAAATGTTCTTGGTCCTGATCCAAAAGCCACTGAAGTTAGAGGCAATTTTCTGTCAACGTCAGTGGGCTTTGGATCAGGCCCACAGTTAGTGACAGCATACAACATTTCGAGGCATGCTTCCTGTACAATGCGAGTGCCAAAAAAACCATTCTTACTTTAGAAATGACTGGAAGTCTTCACAAACTGCTTCGCAGCCTGGCCATTTGCATACACCATGTCCATAGAGCGGATGGCTATGTGAGTGCTCCTCATGGGATAAACTGGAGGAAAGAAAGAGAAAAAGTGTTGTAACTGCAGGTACCGCACCAACTCCTCTTCACAAAGACTAAGAGCGACAAAGGACAGATCCCGAAACACCCCTTGCATCTCATGGCACCCATCTGACTCTGCTCGTGGTTTTTCAAAACAGAATTAAATAGCATCTGCAGCGAAGCATGTGTCATTCTTACTTAGCTATCCTCCTACATTTCATTCATTAATTAAAAGCTTTGTAAAGAATTTAAATGAACATGGATGGGAGAGAAATCATTTGACAGACCTGCTTAATATCCTGCTTGATATTTTGCTGAGAAATTTATGAACATTGCATATTCACAATTCAACTTCATCAGGAAGAGAAGTCATCCTCATACAGCAAGGTATTCTTAAAACACAACAATAATACGACCAGGACCTAAGGCGTTCTGCAGCACTATGGAAAGAGAAAAAGCACCTAGCTTTCCCACCACGTTAGCTATCCCTTTTTTTTTTTTTTTTTTTTTTTGGTCTTGCAGGCTGGGGGTTTTTGCGCTAGTACAGCCTTTTTATATCCCACTGAAAAGATTCAGCGGTGTTTTCAAATGTAAAATTCATCATAAAAAAGGAACCACATAATTGCAGAATTCTGCAGTACGAGGGCTTAGTGGGGGCTCTCGACCTCGCTACGATTTGGCAGAAACGTCACAGAGCTGTCTGCCTACCGAAACCAGGGTTAAAGCGCAAATTCTGATGCACACGAAGGGGTTAATCCTTCAGCGGGATTCCAATCAATACGTAATGATTTGGCTGCACTGATCCAAGTCATGAGACGCTTTGATCCAGGCCATGTGGTGCTCAGGGAAATGTATCTGTTGCACTAACTGATGAACCATATTCTAAAATATCTTCTTTATTCAACTTCTGCATGGAAACTTCTTAAGGAAAGGAATTATTTTTGCAACAATTTCCATAACCTTAGATGACTTTAAACACAAAATGTCAAAATAATATTAAAATCTCTATTTTACGCTCACACACACATCTATTTTTCATAGCAATCTTTTTGCTGGAGTATGCCTGTGCCATATTACGAACTTCAAACATACACAAAGGATATGAACACATACCAGCATCTAGGTGTGGTTTTATGACTTATTTTATCCTGGATTACAGGTAACGTTACGGATAAACACCTACTTTTTGCAACATTACACATGTGGAAAGGCCATTTATTCTTGTTCTGTAATATTATCTGCCTGCGTACTATAACAATATTTTATTCTTGTATTATTTCTTAAGCACGGGATAGCAAGATCACTGTAGAACATACTCCTGTGATGTTACCTCAGATACAAAGCAAGTCGCATGATAAATTCCTGCCCAGAGTCTGTCAGTTTTGTGTTTAGGTCCAATAAGAATCTGAAGATAACTGACATCTTTTTTTTTTTCCTTAAACTAACTGCTCTTCAAGTAAAAAAAGTATGGATCTGACTGGAAGAGGTATTACAAGGTGTACATGAATCTAATTTGTGATTTCATTAAAATTGTGGTTTTGACATATACATATACACACACACGCACACATACGCGTACATAAAAAATAAACAAATAAAAATTAAAAAATAAAAACCCAGCAAGCTAGTTCCCTAAAAAGAAAAACAAACAAAACCCCACTTACAAAGGTTTTCCCCGTAAGAAAATATTGCACTGGCTTAACTTAAGCAGTTCTTAAAACATGCATGCAGGGAGAAGCTCTACCGGATGAGTTTTTAAAAGAACAAAGGGACCAATGCATTCCTTGCAAGGAACTTGGGAAAAATGCTATACCACACGTTTCACCAACTGAAAAACACGGCGGATGGTTGAAGGAACGCTGTTCACTCAAGCCAGCCAGGGTCAGATGCCCTCTAGACACATCACAAGAGAATAACTGGGAAAATAATGGCGATCGAAGCCATGCCTGCGGTACCAGTACAGTTCACCAAAACGCTGGTTTCTGCAGCGAAGTCGGTTTCAGGAGTTCCCTCCCCTCTCCCTGCCCGTGCGCCGCAACGGAGCCCCCCCGGGAACCCTGCTCTAACCGCTGGCGGGACCGAGGCAGAGGCCGGATCGATAACGGCGGCCAGGCAAAGCCAGCGGGTGCCCGGCCCGCGCCTCGGGGTAGCCCCCGGGCAGCCCCACGCGCTCGAGCCACCCCGCTTTCTCGCACAGGCAAGTCCTTCGTTCGCTTGCTCCGTCCGTCGGCAAAGCTAGCTGGATCTGAAGGCTAAGTTCTGCAGGCTGCTCGCAGGCAATATTTGAATTTAGACACATCTGTTCTCAAAAGTGAACGTTTGTTTTATTCTTTTTTTTTTTTTTTTAAGTTTTTGGTTATTTTGTTTTTATCATCTCCTTCTACATCTGAATAAAGAAAAGTGTGAGAAAGTAGATAACGCTCCATCAAGGTCCGTGAAGAGTTTATGAGAGTTACGATTTCAGTGTGTTTGGCAGCACTCAAAAAAATTTAGCATGTTCATTTACACAGCGAACGTTACCCAAACACCAAGAAACTAGACTAGAGAAACGTCACGTGACCTGAAGTAAGGCGCAAGCCCCCGAGGGGTCTTCAGCACCGTAAAGCTCGCTACCCCATCAAAGGGAGTCACACGGCTGAAACCCCCAGCAGGGTTTTTTTAAAGTTTCTCTGCGACAGCCTAAAGGCCGTGGCCAAGCCAACGGAAAGAGTCCAACAGAGATTAGTAGTTATTTCCTACATCGAAGCGCAAAAATCTCTCCTCTTTCCAGGGAGCTTATGCAAGACAAGATAAACCACGCAGGACACGATACGCTAGTGCTGTGGTCGAATGACCAAGAGAGTATCGCGCGTAAGCTACGTTCAGGATGTCAACGTCTAGTGCTGTCAATAACCAGAAAGCCTGGTGTTGACCATAAACAGGAACTTAAAAGGTCATTTTGCTAACAAGATGCTAAGCACAATATACTTAACACCTATATATAGCTTCCACTGCTGTTCAACACAGCTGAGGAACTTCTGAAACTTATCAAAAATAGATACTTTCAAGAAGAATAAAAGAACCCTCAGTGTTTAAAGAAAAGTCCAGGCACTAGCAGCGGGCCGCTTGTCGCTTCAAAGCTAGCTACTCCCATCCCAGTCGGAGATTTTTCAGTAGCGCATTTTGGTGACCTTTATGTGTCAATATGAGATTACTGCTATTTTATCCATCCCGCTTTTGAAGATATTATAGACTGTCACTTGTTCAGTGACAGAGCCTGAAGAAGCACCTCAAAACAAAGCCAACAGTGGTTTTATACAGAAGCGGATATAACACGAAAAGGATACAGGCCATGGACATGAACGGAGAACCCTCTTTTCCTTTAGGTGATGTAAGTACTCACTTTGTTTAAGCAAATGGAGGCAGAAAATGAAGATTTAAATCCAATATATAAGCCAACAGCTTTGTGGGCACAATATAGACATATATTTTTAATTGTTCAATAATATTTTGTCTGTCTGCAAGCACAGTTTCTAAAACCTGGATGCATCTCTGGTCTCCCTGCCGGAGACGGTATTTTAGAAGACCAGAACATTGGCAAGCACAAGCAAGTTTTGGGGCTGTTTGATTTCTAATGACACATTAGAGTAGGTGTTTGTTTCTGTTACCCTCTCCTTCCCAGGAAGGCATATTTCACAGTCGGGTATGGGGGATTTAGCACTAGGTAGTGGAAATGATTTTTATAACAATAGGTAATTTTCAAAGTAATGAAAGGATAAACAAAGTGTTTTCCCCTCCGCCTCCCTCAGGCTCAGTAACATATATTACTGCGGATCTCCAGGGGCCCCGGAAGTAAACTCACCATATTCTCCAACAAGTGGTGTTGCTATAGGCTTGTACTTAAACAACCCACGTCACTCACATCGTTACAGCCAATTAACTTCTGGAATGGATCTGCTCTGCTATGGTAGACTCACATTTTGGGGCAAAAACTACACACTATAGAGACACCATGGACAGCTAAGCCCAGACGAGGAGCCAAAAGGACAACACACCCAGAAGAGAGAAAGAAATGCTTGACATGTTGGGAAAACCAGTGACCAAAGCACTGGTGAGAAAGCTATTGGTGCTGTACGGTTTAATTCAACCCATATGTACCAGCTGTGTGAAACTGGGCACCATGTTTTTAAACATTAGCAAAAAAAAGTCATGGGTGGATGCAAAAACCAAGTAAGCAGGAGCCCCAGTTATAATATTTCTGCCGCACAGTGGAGCGTATTTCAAATACTCACGATGCTAAAATGCTTCATACTGCACTGCATCTCTTCCACATCTGCTCGGGCCAACAACAGTTGCCAAAAACACGGGGGGAAGTCAGTGATGTAGAGAAGCCTCCTTGATTTTCTAGTACAGTTATGAAGCATCTGCTCACGTTTCAGCGGCGCTGAGAACACGACTGAGCCACCTGCACGCTGAACAAAATCAATACCACATCTCCCGCTTTCCTCCCGCGAGGGGTCTGAGCAGGGCACCCAAAGCAAGCAGAATGGCTTTTTTAAAAGAA
This sequence comes from Struthio camelus, assembly GCF_040807025.1. NCBI lineage: Eukaryota > Metazoa > Chordata > Aves > Struthioniformes > Struthionidae > Struthio > Struthio camelus. The sequence goes on along the minus strand of NC_090955.1, from coordinate 6,134,871 downwards.
AAAACTTTTATTTATTTCCCAGGGGCAACGGGGAGTGACTTCATCTCCGCCAGCTGCCCGTGAAGCGGACCTGAGTGCACCATCCAGGCAGAAGGAGCACACGGCTCGGCGGCCGCACCGCGTCCCCCCTCGTCCCCACGCAGATCGCACCGCAGGCGAGGCAAAACGCCACGATTTCAGTCCCACGCGCGAGGCCGCGAGACGCCATCGGGACTGGACACGGTGCCCCGTATTCGGGACTGCCCTGCCAAGGTCTAAAGGCACTGGAGAAGCAAAGATGGTGAAAACGCCAGAAGTCCTCAAGTTGGAAACACTCGCTCTATTTGATTCAAAATCAAAGCGAAAACGGTAATGCTTAGCTCTTGGTACCAACCCATTCCTCTGTTACCAACAAGAGGCAGACACTGTCCTCTAATGCACGTTCCTGCCTTCACGACAAAACCCGCGGCCCAAAGATGCGTTGGGCAGTGACGTTTCACTGGTGCAAACCCCTCTGAATTCAGACCAGCATGGCTTAGCACCAACTTTCCTCTCTATGCTGGGGGGAAAAAAAAAAAAAACAAACAAACTCAAGAAGAGCATTAAGCCATATATTCAAATGGCACCAGTAACCGCCTGGAAAGCGGGGAGTTGATCGGAATGGAGAATTGTCTGAGCAGGGCAATTTCCACTTCAGTGGTGGGTAAAGCTCGGCAGCGGGTCGGGGGCCTTTGGTAAAGGCGGCGTTTGATGCGCGTGGCCAGCGGCAGCTCTCCTTAGAGTACCGTGCCTGGCTTGCACATCTTGGGTTACTTTTTAAGCCTGTCCTTCTGTCCTTTCTCACTGCTTTAGTCCACCTCCAGACCTAGGACTAGAAGAAGCTCACGTGCTACATCCATCCCTACTGGAAGTAACAGAAGTGGTATATTACATTTTAAAGGACTACACTGATTTAAGACAAATTAGGTTAAAACCGCAGCCTGCAGGCTGAAATCCTGTCTTCTAACCTGTGTGCACTAACTTGTATACTTATGCAATAAAAAAATTACAGAGTCGTAGTACTGCTACCGCAACGCAAGGCCAGTGACAGGCCGGGAATCGCTGCCTGCCGTGCTTACGCTAGACGGGGAGCTCTTCTCCAAATTCCCGCTGCACGGAGCGTGCTGGACCATTTACAGCAAGACAAAGAACAAATCTGGCTCACATTCCTTCTCCTTCCACCCTTCATCCCCACAGCCCACTGCAAGAATATAACTAGACTGGGTAATTATAATGACCATCTTCTGGTTTTAATCTGCGAACTGATGTCTTGCATTAAAAAAAAAAAAAGAATAAATAAATAAAACCTTAAGATGCTCTAGATGTACCACGGAGTGCTTCAGTGGTCATTCCCCACTTTCAAGCCTGCAACAGAATGGCCACAGGGCCTGGACAGCCCCTGCCCTACACAATCTCCTCAGAGGAATTGAATGTATTCCTAGACCGCTTAAAAGCGGTGCCCATCGCAAAGAAATAGTATCGAATCCATCACTTATCTCAGGCGGACGTTCCCTTCCTGCACTTGAATTTACCATCAACGAGTTTCTCTACTATTTAAAAATCATGTTTTTTTATTTCCACCCTGTGCCTAGGTACCGTAGTGAAAAGTACATCGAATATACCTAGACACACATGATTTGAAACGCTGGGTTTTAAATTCCAGCATTGCTAACTAATGAGAACAATTTTTCCCCCTCTTCCTCTTTGTAGCATCACTTCATGTACTTACATACCATAATCACATCCTCCTAGAGCCTCTATTTTTCCAGGGTGTAGATCTTTAATTCCCTTTAATCTGTCTTCATAGCCTATTCCCTCCAACTCCTTTATCATCCTAGCTGTATCTGCTCCAGTTTCTCTTTATCCTTTCTGCAAGAGAGTGGCCAATTGTACAACACACTCTAATTGTGGTTCAACTGGTTTTGCATAGCGTGTAACAGGGAAAAAGGAGGACTCAGATGCAACACAACATGTGTATACCTCCCATGACGCATTTACCTTTTTAACTAAGACCTGGCACAGAACGTCCCACCTTAATTTCTCAGCCCCTATTATGCCTCAGCCATTTCCCACATAATTGATGCTGAGCAGCGGATGTGTCATTTTGAACATGTAGTCCGGAATTTTTATTTCCTATCTGGACTACTTTCTACTTATCCTTGTTAAATCTCATTTTATTCCTCTCTGAGCAGTCCTCTAATTTATTCGGATGAAAACGGACCGATTCAGTGTCTTAGTTCAATTAGGAAAAAAATGCGACCCTACCACTTCCTTGGTTTTTTTCTGACTGATTTTCAGCACAGCAATGCTCTTGTTCCTACACACCCAATTCTTGGGGCAGGCGAGGAGGCAACTGCAAGGCTTTGGCCCCGACTCAGGAACGCTTTTAAGAAAAGCTCAACTTTAAAAACACAGGATTAGACCTTGGACTTCACCGGAACTGAGGTGTAAAATTACAAACCTGCATACACACTTCGTATAAAAGATCTTGTTTGCCAATGTTATTTTCCTGTAATTTATATTCTGTTGTTACATTTAACTTTATAGGTAAAGAAAACACGGAGAAACAGGATCTATTTGTGTTTAACCAAACGGTCGTACACTGTTACACTGAGAGCAGAGGCAAGTTTTTCACCTTCATGTAGGGTGCTCCTCGGATACGATCAACACGGACTATTCACTTAAGTGTTTTTCCCCACTGTCCCGCAGGCACAACGAAAACAGCGCAGAAGGTGACCGTCACGTCACCCAGGGGCTGCAGACGTGTCTGCCGTGCCTTCGCCCACCAAACGGTCCTGCAACAGCTCAAAAAAAAAAGGGGGGGGGGAGGCTGCTCGGCAAAACGTGGATTGCAACAGAGGAGAAATACCGTTAAATCCCTGCATTCGCTCCGCCACGTGCATCCGTCCCCTCCAACCAACGCTATTTAAAAGAAAACAGCGCTCCAAGCCCTCGGCCTCGGGCGCGCTTCCCCGGGGAAGCGCGCAGGTAGCGCCAGCACCATCCGCCGGCGCAGGTGCCGCGCGGTCTATTTGTGCGTACCGAAAGGCACAACAAACAGTCGCAGGAAAGCGGAAAAAACACTCGGCGCCGCAACGAGAGGCGCCGGCGCCGCCACAGACCCCGCTTAGGCGCTCGTACGGCGGCGGCACGGCACCCACGGGCGCAGCTACGACGTCTGTCTAGGAACGGGACGAAACGGTATTGAAGGACCCATCGGGGTGTTATTCTTGAGTACACGCAAAAAGGCAAATGACAGTTAAAAGAACGCTCTGGCTAGCGTTATCTGCTGCTCGGCTCCCCGAGACGGTTTCCCGAAGGAACAGTTATCTTCTTTATTCGCACAGCCCAAATTGACAAGCTGCAACGCATATTAGCGGCTTCCCTGTCTGGGCTTACGCCGTCGTTTTAATGAGAAGAATAGACTTTATAGTATGCACACGCCTCTCCTCATCACACAGGAGGGGAGGGAAAAAGAAAAAAAGAAAAAAAAAAAAATCAATCCCCACCACCTTAAAAACATCAGCTATATGGAAAAATACCTGTCTGGACTACACAAATATTGCTCCATCTGAGACCCAGGCAGCAAAGAATAAATTACAGTTTTACTTGGGCTTCATCCCCCGCCCCGCAAATATGCGGCAGGTATAGTCACGCATCGCATTAACAAATTACTTGATTTCAAAGTGCATCTCGCTACTTTGAAAATATAACCCTATCTGACCAATATAAAGGAGCTCAAGATTAGCACAAGATGTTTGGAGGGTGGAAAGAAGGGGAAAGAGGTTTGAGCGGTACCTGGCTGCTCAATGGAAAGAGATTTCCCCCTCTCTGAACTGTAAGAAAAAAAAGGATGCCAAGAAAAAGAAAAGTGAAATAAATTGAATTAAAGAAAAACAGTTGTAAAGTGAACGTTACAACCTGGGAAAAATGATGTCATTTTACTGAAAAACTCATTTTTTTCCATTAAAGCAGAGTGAAACGGATAAAGTTTATACAGTTTAATGGTGGAGTTTTTTACTTTAAATGCTACTCAATATCTTAGCAGTACAATATAACATGATATAACAGCTGTCATGCTAACTGCTTGATTTTTATTGAACAGCAGAGAAAACAGTCACACAAAAATCACCTAACTTATCCTCTACTTTTATGGCATTTTCAAGGGTGTTTCTTTTCCACTCTCTGGCTGCGATAGGCATGATAGAAAATAAAACAGCTCTTCATTAGCTCCCTGTTTAGCTCTTCAGGACAGCTAGATTTCCAGCGCAAATGCCGAGGAAGGACAACTTGCACACAGGAGGAAATAAAAATACCAGGAATCCACGGTGCAGTAAAACAGAAACAGGTCGCTCTTTAAGACTACTACATAAACACCTCTAATAAAAGAAGAGGACAAAATTTTCATTGGACTTTAAGTATTTAGACAGGAATGTTTTAGTAAAAGTTTAACTGCAAAGTGTATGCAATTAACAGAAAGCCATCAGCTATTTCGCTGGTATGTAATAATAGCATTAAGCTGTATTAAATGCACGTGTAAGTATCTCAGCTGCAAGAAAAGGGAGGAGATATGCAAAGCACTCAGATATCAAACAATGATCTGTTGGCCAGATGGAGGAATAAAACAATACATATGCTAAAATTTGGAAAAGTTCTGTTCTGTGTCTGCCAAGGCTCACCCAATCTATTTTAAGTGCTTTCTGATACATTAGCTTAGTGTTTGGAGTTGTACGACTGATCATTATTACATGTGACCAGAAACCAATGAACCGCTCAAGTTCAGGAGTGCTCTGATGTCAGGTCAGGTTGCCGAGGACTGCAAAGTGTCAAGCACAACACATTCGTTCAGCAAAGGGCCACACGCTACAGCGAGTAATTACAGACTGCTTAACTTCACATCTTTTGCAAGGGGCGGGGGGGGAAAAAAACTAGAAACAGTTTTCCAGGGTTTAGTGAAACGATGCTCCAAAATGCGTAACTTGACTGAAGAATCCAGCACAGATTGATGAGGAGGCGGTCTCGTGCGACTAATTTACCAGAGGGCTTCTCAAAAAAGCGATGGCCATGGAAGACAGGGGGTGCAGAAATGCAGAGGACAACACACACCCAAATTTGACGAAAAATAACAATAAGAAGCGTCTGATAAGGTTTAAAACCAGAGAGATGCAACAATAGCTCTGAGTCACGGCTGATTCCCCCCCCCCCCCCAAAGGTGATTACAGAGAAGAGTAACTCTGGACGGGAGAGCATGGGGCAACCCATGGGGTCTTCTTTAGCTGTGAAGAGGGTGCCAGCTGGAAACGGCAGCAGGATGTTGCATCTGCGCACGGTATCTGAAGAGAGCGCAGGGCTGGTTCCCAGCTTGGGCTGCTGCTGCCACCAGCGCCGCAGCCACCAGTTGAGGACTTTGAGTCATCTCGCTAGGACTCGGCACAACGAGAAACACACAACTACGTTCAGAGTTTGATCGTTTAAGCCGGAGGTTCAGAGACGCTGCTGTGCAACAGCATGTCTAAGCTTAGCTAGTCTCCGGCTCTAAATCAGCTCTGCGGTGAGGGAACCGCATTGAGTCAAGCGACTCCTACAGCAGGGATAACCGCACAGCTATGGACCATGATCTTAAATGCCTACATGCAGGGTTTTTAAACAGCTAACTTTCTGAATAGTTTTAGTTGAAATCAAGGCACTGAGGTAAACTTTGCCAAATTCAGCATGCTCTCCAAAGTCCAGCTCCCCCCTCAAAACCTTCAGCATCGCTCATGTTTTGAGGGGGAAAAAGAAGAAGAGAGGTTCTAGCACTGCTTTTTAAGCTAAGCCCAGCTCAGGCAGCTGGGTAGCCCTAAGACCCCTCAGGTCAAACACAGGATCTGTGTCTGGCGCAGCTACAACGAGGAAGAAAAGAAAACACGGGTGGTGGGCAATCCAGTCACGTTGGCTATCGCTCCTAAGGCTGTTCTAGTAATTTGTGATAGAAGCATGTTGCAAGAAGAGCGTTTTTCTGAGGACTGCAATGCCTTCCGACGCGCAATAGATTTGGTAGGAAAAATATCTCCACCTTACCCTTTCGTTGAGCCCAGCCACCCTGTTGGCCTTGGGAAGGGCGCATTGGCAAGCAGCCACCTGATGAGGAAGATGCCTTCCTTCTCCAACTCTTCTACCACAGGTTTCTCCGTTTGCTCCACACGCAGTGGAAGGGAACTGCATGCACCCAACAGATACAGGTCCCAAAGGACACGAAGAGAGCCGGCACAGAAACAACTGCTCAAGCCTCATCTGTGGCCACTCAGAAGGTGAAATGCCCTAGCTCCCCTCCCAAAGGTGGGAATACCTTCTGGGAGGAAATGCTGCAGGAGAATCCATTTTTTAAGGAGGAATGGATTTGAGGTAACCTAACTTAACAGAAAACTCTCCTCATGATAAAAGTATAACGAGCAAGAACCAACGGCATGGAGCAACCGAGAGAAGCTGACACGGATGAGCAGATTTGATGCTGGCACCAGTGCAGAACGAATGCCAAGGACTACGCAAAGACACAGGCCAAGAGAGGATCAGGCCCTGGGAGCATATGGACTGTAGGCTGAACTGTTCCATCAGAGCATTAATAATGGACCAAAATCTGTAATTCTTAATTGTGTGCTGAATCCCAGTGCCCTCATCTAAGGGCCCTGGGATTTTGATGGAGGATCAGCTGGCATGTGAGATAACAACAGTCAAACACAATGCATTAAGCCTAAATAGCAGATCAGTGGTCTGCCATGCCATTCCTCTCGCTTCCTTCCAGAGCTTTCTCAAGACTCCTTCCTCCTGCAATGCTGGCAAGAAAAAGTCATTTAAACATCCCCTTGTTTATTCCATCTCTTTTTCCCGAGACGGCTGCTTCCCTATGTGGAAGGGCACGAGTCGAGTACGGCAGGAAGGGGTATAAAGATATCAGAAGTCAAACGTGGGTTGGAGGATGGAGAAAGGCCTCTCGGACACACAGTCTTTACCTCCTGTCACAGCAGGCACAGCGTTCCCCGAGCAGGCTCATGAGGATCCCGCGTGTGCCAGGCGAGGGGACCTGTGCACACATGCTCCCGAGCACCTGCAAATCTCATGCTCCAGGTCTCGCTGGAACGAGCTCTGCTCGCCCTAACGGAGTGAGGAAGTCTGCGCTGCTTTGCTTTCCCAAACCTACCCACGTTGGCAATATTCCTATGCAAGCAGGTTTGGGGATGCAAAGATACGTGCCAGGTTATGAAGCTAGTCGTCACCTGAGGTGACCACACCTTGACCAGCTCTGTTCTGCGGTTCGTCTTCACAAAATAGCGAAGCTTTCTCTAATCAAGATGCAGTGGAATGATACGAAAAGCGGGTACTGTCCTTGACATTTCTAGGCTCAACAGATGTACTTAACTGGCTCCAGCTATTTATTTATCTACTTGCGTAGAGAAAATGCTTGTTACTGGAGAAACCCAAATGCTGATAAGATGATGAGAGGTTTGCATGCTGGTTGATGGTCTCACTTTCGCTTATCCTGAGTGAATACAAGTATCTATAACTAAATATTTCCCTTAGGGTACTGATGACTGAGGTATGTTTATTGCATTCAGTGAATTTATATATATAATCAGCACAATAAACATTATTAAATTGTCTGAGTAAAATCAAAGCATGAAACACAGAGTCAGTGCTGAATTCTAATGATGCTGAATGCCCATGATTGCATGGGGAAAGGATCTTAACAAGCCTTGATTTGAGCTTTGGCATCCGCCTCACAAATCACACGAAATGTTCTCTCTTTAATAGTGCTGAATATTGATAAATGTCTCTGCACGGCACAACAGGGAAGTTGGTCTCTATTGGCAATCCTTACCAAAGTGTGTTTTTTCCTTCTCTACACTCAAGGGTTTACCCTGAATGATTTAATTATAATTTTCCTTGTGTAAGACAAATTAAAGAGGAGAGTAGGAGTGTCATGCCAAAGCAGATTATTTATCTCCTTAACAGATTGCTGTGCACCAAACCCCAGAGCTGCTGCTGCTGCTACTTACAGAAACTGGGCAAAATGTGGGACAAAAGCATAGATGTAATATACATTTAAAGCCCAAATGAATGAAAGCATTAACCCATTATTTATAGCTGGAATTGTTCCATTCCTGTAAAAGCCTTATACGCCACGCACTTAAAACCCAAGAACAGCTCTGCGATCCCTGACCCGCGTCCGCGAACGCGGGATGCCTCCTGCTTTTGAACGTATCTTGTTCCCACTGAAGTCGAGCGGATTTGTGCGGCCACATCCCGGGGTGACTCTGGCTGCCCGCCTGCCATTCGCCGCTCACCGTCAAGAAGAAGAGTTTTGTCACTCGGTTTCGATTATCGCGGCCGCGACTGCTGCCAGCGTCGCAAACTGACGCCGGACCTGCCCTCCCCGGCAGCCTGCAGAGGACTTACGCTTTTCAACACACAACCGCGAGGCTGGGCTTCGGCAGGGGGACGCGTGGGCATGCCAACCAACCAATTACGGTATTCCTCCTGCTATTTTAATATCCTTGTTTATAACTAAGATGTGTTTTCACCCAACACGTTCAGCAGAGCTTCTGCTCTCCAGCTCCTTTTATACAGGTGCTTATAACGTCACTGAAATCTAGCGAGTTGCTCCTGCTTTACAGATCTTTAAGCAACCTCCGGATCTAACCTATGGGATCAGTAACCCCATAAAACACAGAGTGAACTATCCCAATGACATGTGCCAGAAATGACGACGATTATAGTAACTCCCACATAACCAACCTGCATCCTGCAGCCCACTCCTGCTCCAAAGCCCTAGAGGGAGGGGGGAAAGCACAGCTTTACGGCACACCCTAAAAGTTAATGTTACCTGTATATGATTATTTATTGCTGCTGGCAGTCATTATGATGTGGCTGTGGTTAACTGTTAGGACACTTACAGCTTTTACTATGTGCTTTTTATTGTTGTTTAAGTCTAAATAAATAGCTCCTGGTCGAATCAGACCAAAGCTAGTGGCGAATTCCACTGGTGTTGCACACAACGTGCCCTGTCACCAGCCAAATTACTTTTAAGCTAGAGATATCTGCACTAATGCTCGCCGCACCGAAACGGCACTGGGATGGAGCCGCTCAGGGCTCTCCGAGCTAAGAGTAAGGCACAGGCTGTGGAGCAGCAGCACAGTACGTTTCTGAAAGGAAATGCTATCCGCAAGTGGGCAAGTTTTGCCTTCCAGGCACCCTTCAGGGAGCTTCCTCCTCATCTCCAGGTGACAAATGCACAAAGATCTGCTCAAGTCTACCCATTTATCAGGGAAGAGATGGGGGAGCAGCAACCCGCCCATACAGCAACAACCTGCCCTGGCCAGCCCACGCTTCAGGCTTGCGCAACGGGATGCAGAAAGGCTGAGACCTCCCTTGCAATTCCTTCCAGCAGCCCCATCTCACCTGAACTTGCGCTGGTTAGCCAGCTCCACAAGCCCAGTCATATTCTGTATGATCTCCTGAACTAGCTGGGCACAGGGAAATACGCAGATTACGCTCCAGGTCTAGCCAAGTCACTCTCCAAACAGATCCATGGCTAGTTCTACTCTTTACCCTTGCAATCAAAAAGTAACCAAAACCCCGCATAGGCCTATGTTCTCTCTTTTGCAAGTTCTCTACATTTCTGTCTTCTGTGCGCTTTCAAATATATATATATATATCTATCGCACAGCTCCTCTTTCCCCACTGCTCACCACCACCCCGAATGCCCTGACTGCACATAAATACCCTTTTCAAAGAGGAAGTCAGGGCCACGCATCTAAACAAGAGGAGCCTGTAGGTCATATGAAATCCAGGCAGGCACCACGATGCCTGATGAGACTGCAACAAAACCCTTAAGTGCATCAGTAGGCTTTCTTCGGTGTGTAGTCTCCTGTTCTACTTATGGATAAAGATGTAATTCAATCACTGCAGCAAATGGATGGCATAAACCTTCAGTGTACCAGATAGAGCCAAGAGAAAGCAAAGTCCGCAGCCCTCTCATTTGTATTCCTAAATACACTTAATTTTGTATTCTGATTTTGAAGAGAACTCAGATTTGTAAGCAAAGCATAACGACAAGCTTTAACAAGACACCTATCAATTCAACGACTGAGCATTTTAAGTCCTCTAACCTATTACAGTCTCAAACAATACTGTGGCATGTCTATGCCTTCCTAATTAATTTATTTGGAACTTTACTAATAAAAGCATATGTATCACCTTATTTGTAGAGTCTAATTGCCTTCAGGCCACAATTACATGACAGCACTCAGACACACGGATTTCCAGTTCTCCTTGACAGTACACACAAAGCAAATTCTTACTTCAGAACAGATTCATATGTTTCCAGTGCGTTTCAAACTAAACAGCAATGGCATATTGTTTCCTTGATTAGATTGCCATTAGCAGACAGCACATGCCTCTATTCAGTGAGAGAAGATCTATTTCACTGCATGGGCTTTTGTTTTATAAACTAAGAAAAACATAGATTAAAGAAAAATGTTGGAAAGTCATAAACCCATCTTGTTCGGCTCTACATGCAGCAAGACCAGAATTCAATTTTTTAATAGACATCAAATTGTTTTCAGTATCCCACGCAAGCCTTCATGAAAACCACGTCCTTGACGCTTCCATGCGTTATAACCGTACGCACTAACGTCCTCCCACACGTCCCTGCCGCAGATACAAAACGCTGCCTCACACAAACAACGTCTAAACAGCAATACTTCCAAACACTGGGTGTGTTCTTCTTTAAAATCCATGTATTCCAAACAGCACTTTTTTTTTTTTAATATTAGGAAGATATAAGAGGTATTTATATAGCTTCCCTATCAATCTACTTTCAGGCCACCAGAAATATAAACTCTATGGCTTAAAAATTCCATTATCCCATTTCTAATGAATGAGAGGAGGACGGAAAGACAAAGCCATCAGTTTCCATAAAATCCAGCTTTCACTAGCGTCGGCTATAACGTTTCTAGATGGGCAGAGGGGCTCTCCTGAATGCAAAGGAGGACTACGCTGCTTAGCGCGCCGACGGGGCTCGCGGGCTGCTGCAGACCCTTGCCCGGGGCGGCCGCGGGAAGCAAACGCGACTTCGGCCGTTTCCCAAAACTTGCCCAAAAGCAGGTTCCTCAGACCCCGCGCCCCAAAATGTTACCTTCCCGGGGAAGGGGAACCGGGGCCGGGAACAGCCGTCTCACCGCACGCGGGAGTTACGCTGTTAGATGCGCCTCCGCGAAAGCCGGGGGCGTAAAGAAACCAACCTGCAGCAACGCATCCTGCCGAGCGCAGCCGAGAAGCGCGCCAACAGACAACCCCTGATTTTAAGCCACTACTTTTAACAATGCGAGCGTAGCAAGTACAAATTAACTCAGACTTTTAAAAGCCCAACAATGCCGGTTATCTAATTTTAGCAGCGCTTAAAAACGCGCGCTTTGTTCTACCGAAGAACTCAAGTCTAGCCAGTTTGGTGAAAGCAGGTAAACACAGGGGAAAAAAGGCAACCGTTACATGATAAGCCCCGAAATTTGACTGAAATGTGGGTGTCTTGTGGCAAAACAGCTACAGCCGACCAACTAGTTCTCCCTCACCTCTAGTCTGAGGCCCCAAAGCACATCAAGAGCAACACCAACGATGGAAACCTTAAAACAATTTACGCTCACACTTCTTTCCAATTATCCAATATGCTTTTAATTACCTAGCTGCGCCCACTTCGGTCCAATTAACAAGCCACCAAGATCTGACCCAAAGGACCCCGCTCCGCCCAGCGGAGACTCTTCAGCAACGGCAAAACCACGTAGCGGACGATGGGGCCAAGGGAAAAAGCCGAGCTGTTTGGCTTAGTCTTGACTTAATCCCCTCGCGTCACTCACGCACGCTCGCCGCCGCCAGCACCTACCTCTCCCGTTTCGGAGTGTGCACCGATAGCTGTCCGTTAGTCGAGGCGTGCGGGTTTATTATTAAGGAGGTCTTGGAGGGCGCCGAGGAGGAGACGCAGGTGGTGGACAGGTCGAGGCTGCTGTGGTTGTTGCTCGCCGCCTCCTCCGCCGTGTGCGAGCTTGTCACTTCCTTCCAGAGCTGCTGCAGTTCGGCTGGAATCATGCCTGAAACAAACAAATTGGATAATTAAATCAATTAACAGCTAATTCGGCCGTCTTCAAACAGTAATTAAATCGGAGAGTCAGTAAACAAAGCCTAGTGTTAGTTTTGTGTGTGTGTGTGCGCGCGCGCGCGCATGCGGGCATGCATTATTATTATTATTTTTAATAACTAAAGGGTAATGCTGGACATATCAGGTCCTCTGCTAAAATCTTCTGGTGCCTCACCTACAATACCTACTAGAGGAAAAATCCCGTGGGGAGGGGATGGGGATCCACACACCACGACGCCCCTCCGTATCGTGTTAACTACTATTACTTTTTGCCGTTTCGGGACCAGCGGGCCCCCACTTCCAGAGTCCCTGCGCAGGCAGAAATCCCACCGCGGTCACAGGCAAACCTGACAGCAAGGGCAACCAAGGTCTCGTCTGCAGTCGTCTAGCCAAATTTTATTTCAGTATGTATTTTAAGGAAAACGAATACTTTCTGTCTTGTTTTGGAAAGGAAGGAAGGTCTTAGGGGAAAAAAAAAATATTCAGCTGTATTATTATGACAACACGAACCACAATATGACTAATTTTGTGCTTAAGTTTTAAATGATGACAAATAGCTTTGTTATTAAATACAGTTTTTATTAATCACTTTTAGACATAAATTATGAATTCATATTGTCTTCCTGAAATGCTTTTCAAATTTTAACAGTCAAATTGATTATACTATGATTATTTCATTAACACACCTATCTTTCTCATTAATTTTGGTTTCTCGAACTGCTCACTTAATTGATGGATGTGTCTACTGAAAAACTGTATAACTTTCTATACAAGTAACACTATTATTACTGTCATTTCTTAGATCGATGCTAATGAGCCATTCAAAAGTAAAATGAAAACATAAAATAAGCTCCAAGAAATCGAGAAATTTTGTTTTTTAATTGTGTCAAAATGGACACCAGGCTTAGGACCCGCCTGTAGCATTCAATAAATATTCCAGGCAAAAAACTCTGCAAACTCCAGTGAGCCAAATTCAAGCCTGGACCGGGGGCCCTGCACGCCAACGGGACGTGGCCTCCGCGCTGAGAGCTTTAGGATAAAATTCAGTTTATGACATGATCCAACAAGTGGCATTTTCTAACTGAAGCCTATTTCAACGCTCTTTCAGACGAGCGCGGGGAAAAAATAAGCAGCAGAGCCAAATCCCTTTAAATTCCAGGGGGGGGGAAAAAAAGTCAGTGTCCGGGTGTTTTTAAAGAGGCTTCTTGTAACTGCGCTTTGCGATTATTTGGCTGACTGTTCGCTGTTTCAGCGTGCGGTAACACTGGAGCTATCCTAAGGAAATCTGCCATTTTCTGAGCGAAGAGCAGCAGCCCAAACGGGCATGTATCTCACCAAACCTAAGGTACTGGGGAGGGGGGGAAAAAAAAGGCACTATGCATTATATTCATTTGAAACACATAATAAAAAATGCCAAGGTCTAAATTTAATTTATTTTTGTCATTTAGAATACAATGGATAGATAATCATCTCAACGTGATCAGCCAAACATCTTTACTTTGCTAAACTGTTAAAGATTTTAATTATGCTAGCTTTGGAGAGCACTGGTCTAATGAGGCGATAGACTCCAGAGAATCTAAGTGGTTAAGAACTGTGAAATGAGTCTGATAGGATTTTTTTATATTCACCGTGGATCGTTTGCATATCAAAGAGGAGTAAATTATTGCACGACAGACCAATAACCTTCCCCGCCTTTCTGAGAGGAGCATTAACAAAAACAGTTGGTCTCCGGTAACAGTTCACTACAAAACATGCTAAAATGCTTAAGTATCCGCAATTAATATATATTATAAAAGAGGCCTCAGTTTATACATTAAGTGATCAGATATTCTTGGGACACATCCATTTCTCTAAAGCCACGCCATTTTTCTTTCATAAGAACCAAATGCCAATTACATTTTGATGGATTTTGTCCCAAATGAGCATTTAGTTATTAGAGGTATTCAATTATTACTTCTCCCCTGAAATCAAACCTCGGAGCAAATTAAACAAAGAAAAAGGTCAGTACACAAGCCTCTGTCCTGTTTTGCTGTATCTGGGCGATTATTTTCAAACACCTTGCGAAGTGACAGCGCGGGATGTATTTTTAGCTAACACGCTTGACAGCGCTGTCTGCGCACCAACAATTACCTGCGAATGCGGCTGACCCTCACACCACTGTTTACTCAATTGAAACAATAGTGAATAGACTTGTCTGTTGATGATAACATATCGATATGAGACCATATGAGTCGACACCTATTTTTATTTTTGAGAATAAGCAAATAGGGAATGAATAACTGCCCCCCCTCCTCCCCCCCCCTTTTTTTTTTTTTTGGCCACCACCCTCCATCTGTATTTCTAGACAAGTGGATTTTTTAATTGGAGAGCTGTGAGCACCCACTCTCCTTTCCCTGTCCCCCTTTCTCCTCTCCCCTTCACTCCCTTCTCCGTCATTTTTGGATTTACCAATGCTTTATCCGAAGATAAAGCCTGCAAGCGTTACAGCTAGCAAATCACACATATGTGACACGTATACCTCTCTATACGATCCCTAAAAGAGAAGGAATTCCTCCCAACTTAATATACAAGTGTATCTCACATCAGCAGTAGTGAGAACTATACCATACGTTGAAAGCGAAATAAAAAGCATCAGACTTGTTAAAAAATAAAAATAAATCTGGAGATAATAAGGATTTCGGGTAGGATGACGTTAAGAGTTAACCGTGATTTCATACACACAAACACGCTCGCACCCAACCAGTCATTTAAAAATGACATCACTGACATCACTTGATTAAAAAAAGATTAAAAAAAAAAAAACTCTCGTCCTCCCCCAAATCCAGCTCATTGAGAATAATTCTGAAGCAAATTCTTAACTCGGCTGGCAGTTGAAAGGTATGCTCATTACTCATCGAGTAAAATGGTTAAATAAAATAATAGAACAAATGGTAAAAGCAAGTCAAATAGATCCGTGAACACTCGCAATAAATTATGTAATTTACTGTTTAACAGTTTGATTTGAATAGTGAGAGCTAAATTTTAAGTCAGATTCCCCGAACCGCAGTGCAATTATCCGTGATCACTATTGCTCGTGCTGTAACTTCCTAAGTACAAATAACAGGATTTAGACCTGTAACTGCCTAATCTACGAGAGCAATCAGGCTACTAGATGCCTCAGTCCTATTATTTTCACTCACTAGTGATCTGAAGTGTGATGTGCAGCTTCATTTTAGAGATACTAAAATGTAGCTCTGGCAGCTCAGAATGCTGCTGAAATGTGGTTTATTTTTAAATTGCTACCGTGTTCAGATGTAAAATCTAGATTATAGATGTGTCTAAATACAAAACAGCAAAGATTACACAAATATAACATTAAAGGATGTGCTATTTTGTGTAAGACAATGGGCAAGCATTGAAACTAAAATACAGCTTTAAACAAAGTATTAGTTCTAAAGCCATAACAAAAAAATCACTTACAAAGTGGCATTTTCTCCTTAGAAACATGTATTACTATTACAGATACTTAAGAATAAAAAGCAAAATGCTTTTAACTGAATTCCTAGCTACATATACTAGAGGGCTGGATTTTTTTTTTTTTTTTATGTACACGTTTGCAGTATTTGTCCAAGTCTTGCAAACTGTTCGGAAAACAAAAGGGGATGAGAGATGTAATTTTTTTTTAAATGAGAAGTGTCCATTACCAATTATTTTAAACTATAGCCTGGCTCTTCATTGCATTTTTCAGGACAACTAGTCCCCTTCATTATGAAAGAAAATGTAGGCAGAGGTTTAAAAAATGTATGTTGTGGGGACAGTTGACAGATTACCGCTCGCGGAACTCAATTTCCCAACCCCAGGTATCGTCGGCTCAAAGACAAACAGAGTTGCTCAACCTCTTTGTGTCCTTGTACCTCCATACCCAGGTGACCATGTTCAAGCAAGCAGAAAGTTGATTTAAACCTCATAATGACATCAGTTTTAAGCCATCGTCTCTCTGATAGAAAAAAAATGGTGCTGTACTCCAGCCCGCCTGAATTCTCAAGTTACTCTTCTCCCCGCCGTCCCCGAGCCCCCGTTTGGCCGCCCATGAGGACAGCGCTTGCAGCTCCCTTCCCGGCAGAAGGGGCCCTTTGAAGCGCCTCTGCTTATGTTTATGTTGCCTCCGGCGTGCAAGCCGGCACCCCTTAGGTTTTAAACCCGCTTCTTCCGCATGTCGTAAGGGCTAATAGTTACACCGTCCCACTAACCGTATCAATCACTGCCACGACCGCTGAATTACCTACCGGTGTCTCCGACGTGTTACTGCGCAGATTACACTTCATGCATCACCACATTCATTTCTTTCACATTACACGTGAGCGTGTCTTGTCACTGCCCAATTGCCCTCCTTTGGACAGCTTAACTGATGTACTATACAATGAACCTTACCGAGCAAACTTAATAGTATAGGAGCTGTGGGAAAAATTAGAAAGGTTGGCGCTCGAGTCCAGTGGGTGTGTAAGGAACAGCGTGTGATGTTTCCAACAATAAATCTGGAGCGTAATTAGCACGTTGCAACATTTTGCAAGTGCAAATGGCATTAGTCTATGCGCCTCTTTTTCCTAGACTCATTTCATGCCTTCTCCCTATCACGCGCCGCGTTGACAGTGAGTGACAAATGACTACCCGAGGCCGGATCCGGCAGCTCCCAGGCGGGCACGGCCGCCCCTGGCGGCAGGGAGCGACTCGCGAGCAGGACTAATCCGGCGCCCGGAGGCCGGAAAGCTAACCCGGGACTTGCAGAGTCAGGTGCCAGATTCCCCCAAAGTTTAGCCACCAAGGGCAGGAGTTCGGCATTCAAATCCTTCAGAAACGATAAACAAGCCTGAACACACCACAGCAGCCAAACGGCTGAAGGAGACTGCAGTCCCCGCTTTTGTCTCCCTTTATCCAGATAAGTTCATATTCAGTGCCCACCGCATCCTCCTTTTTGCGGCAACATGCACACCGCAAAGGAGGAGGGGGGAGAGGGGATGCAATCTCCCCCTCTATTTAAGTGAGGAGAGCCGAATGCAAACTCCTTATATGGTTTAGAAACCAGTAGCAGCCCTAAGGATGCGCTGAAGAACCCAAATCATTCAACCCGAGCTGACTCAAGTTGTTGAGACGGGTGTTGAAATTTATCATGGCGGGGAAGGGAAGGAAAAGGCAAGATTATTCAGAAAGATCAGCATTATCGTTTAATAGACCTGGTCATCCCCAAGCCATGCCAACTTTGAACAATCTGCCTTAATCAGAACAGCCAGAGCTCAGGCAAGTCTGGTAAAATGGCCCAAGGTTTGCAGGCAAACCCAGTTGGAAAAAAAAAAGAAAAAAAGAAAAAGCCACAGAGGAGGAAATAAGAAAAGCCCTGCATTGCAATCACTGTCAAAAGCATTGTGATGTAAGTTATTGCTTTCAACGTATCAATATCTTAAAAAAAGATTTCAGCAAAGGAGTAACTCCTTGCCGGGTGCAGGACTGAAGAAAGGCGTAGAAAGATCTAATGCTCAGCAATGCTCATGCTTAAATCCATTAAATTTAAATGGAGTTAATCCCAATTCGCCTCAGTGTGGAGGGAAGAACAGAGCTATAATATATACAGGCAGTGAAATGAAGGACTCGTAAACAGGCATGGAGAAGAGACATTGCCACCTTTCCCTTTCAGCTGCAGGAAAGGGCAATCAAATTTCTACAGTGCCGCAGTGCGCGGACCGGTTCTTCCTCGCTTCACTTCTTGCCAAGGACGGAACTAGAAAGGGCCCAAAATACACATTAAAAAAAAAGAAAGAAAAAAAAAGAAGGAAGAAAAGCTGCTCTCAACGCTATCCTTAGCCATGATCCCAGCACCACAAATCTATTAAGAAGCCTCCCGTGAAGAGTTTCAAGCCCAGATTAATAGCACCAAGCAGCTTTGCGCCCAGCAGAGTGGATATACCTGTGCAAACTGAATCCAAACTCCAAACCGCCTGCTGCTAGCTAGAGTGGTCCAAGATTTCAGGGCTGCCCTTCTCAGAGATGTCTCTTTAACGCCCACCCTGTCGCGGGCGCTCTCTCTCCCTACGCCCCCGGACCCCTCACGTACCTTGCGCAAGGGGCTGCAAAGGCAGAGTAGGCTGGCCAGGCTGAATCGTTAGCAGACCTTGACGCTGCAAAGACAGGAGGTGCTGCTGCTGCAACTGCTGCATCTGCAGGAGTTGCTGCTGAAAGGCCAACTGCTGCGTAGCCACCTGCTGTTGCTGGGGCTGGAAAACAAACAAACAAACAAACAAAAATAACAAAAAATAACGCACGTTTGTCAGTATGGAGCAAAGCATTAACAGGGGATTGAAAGGGCTCCTTGCCTCAACATGCTTCAACTTATGAGCGCTGTCACCCAGTATGAAGAGAGGAGAGTGAGCAAAGGACCCAGCCACCTGGCAGCACAGACCCCAAGGCACCTTGGGGTACTAGCGCTAACCACGGGGCTGCAGTCCATTTCCACCTCTGGTAATTACGTTCATCCTACCTAAATCCCTCCTGCGATTCCAATTAAACATTTATGGAGCATTTCTTGGGCTACGCTACTGTGCTATCCTGGTCCACGTGGGCGTGCTTGACCCCAGAAGTGGCCGCGTTATGGTGGTGGTTAAAGCAAAATCTGCTGGCGGCTGTTACAAGTCAGAGGCAATTCTTCGAGCTAGCAGCAAACACATGTCATGCGAGAATCGCACCACACAACCACATTACCCTTAGAGGTAATGAAAAATAATCCTGGAGCGTGCTTGCTTTGCACGTGCAAAGACTGCCTCAACTATTAAGGCCATATGACTGCCTTTATTTATAGTATTTATACTCGCTCTCTCCTATTCATTCATCAAGCAACAACATTTTCTGCTCTGGTCGGAATTATTCTGTGCTGTATTTAAGGCTGCTACTTCTGCACTTTGAAATTTTTAATTATTCTCACTAGAAAGACGACCGAGCTGCTTTGCTCCACGGGGACGTGAACCTTGAACCTTCGAGGTGTAAAAGAACATGTTGCTTTTCTCACTACCGTAC
The DNA here is from genome assembly GCF_040807025.1 of Struthio camelus. Lineage (NCBI taxonomy): Eukaryota > Metazoa > Chordata > Aves > Struthioniformes > Struthionidae > Struthio > Struthio camelus. The sequence continues at coordinate 6,115,646 of NC_090955.1, read as the reverse complement.
CCGGAGAAGCTTTTAACTACTCTGTTTATCACTTCTGACATAAATAAATGAGAAAAAATCAGACCTTTGAAGAAGAAAAACTTCATCTAATATTGTTAATTAGCCATGACAAACGATGAAATAACATTGTAAATCTTTCATAGAAACAGCCACTAGATTTTAATTACACACATTCATAATTTAGCAAACAACATCTTACTTGAATGTGAGTGTTTAATATGTACAGTACTCCAGGCTTCAGAGTCCTTAATTTTGCTCAGTTAAGGAAGCCTCTAGGTTTTGCTTCCATGCTCATCTTGTATTTTATCTGCTTTGTTCTTTAAAACCCATGAAAGGCTTTGCATTTTGATAAATATCTTTTTATTTATTGTACAATGACAGGAGGAAAACTTTTGTTGTGTAAAACATCAATACATCATGCCAGTGTTTAGCAGTTCCTTGTGCTAGCCAAAAAAATTAATGTAGATTTCCTTAGTAATTATCTGAGTGATAGAAAGATAATACAGTGCAGTAGTACAATAAATAGAAGGAAATTATCTAATATCCCTAATCTGCTAGGAATCATATCAAGGTGGAGGTCTTACACACATTATGGCTAACAATTATGGAAAGAAAATTAACTCTTCCCAAACTACACCGACAGATACTTTCACAAATAAAGCACAGACTGCAAGCTTTTTGCTCCCCTTCCGTGATCCTGTTTCAGGAGAGCCCACGCCCGAGGCTCTTACTGGTGTAAAGCAGTAAAAATCCACCAGAGTTATGGGAGCGAGACTGACTCACACCAGCCCAGGACTCGGGCCCCCGCCTCGGACGAAGGCGCCGAAAATCCTCCCGGCATTGACGGCCCCGAGTCGGGCGCCGAACGCGCAGCGCGGACCACGGCAGAGGCCGGGAGCAAGCGGGAAAGAATAGGCCCTGTCAAGGTGAAGTTGACATAATCATGACTTAAAAATAAAAAATAAAAATGTCTATTGGGGAAAGCTAAGGGCAATGGAAACTACTTTTAATAAAATCCTTAAACAGCTGTCTTCATACTGCCAAGCCCCATCAATCTTCATACTGCAACCAACTGCGTACCAACAGGAAAATTAATCTATCTTCTTCTTAAGTAAAAATCCGTTAACTTCACGAACACACTTAAGCAAATCAGCATTTAGAGGTACTGAAACTCCAAAGAGTTTTCATTTCTTTGCAACAGCCTGCTCACAGAGACCCAGCTGGCACAGCTATTTGCAGCAGCACCTGATGAATGCAAACCGCAGGCGTATCAAGAGTTAAAGCAATGTTTTCCTCTGCAGACATTAATTCTGTAAAAACTGTACCTATCTATACAAATGGTATCAGAGAGGGAAAAAAAAAATCTAGTTATAGTAATGCCTGCTTTAGTTGCCATCTGAGGGTAAGGTTAGCATTAAATAAAAAAAAAAAAACCCAAAAACCTGTATATAAATTGACTGATGCCCGCTTGGTTGTCTTCTTGGCGATCCTAAGAAAAGCTCTTGAACGCTCTCTACTTTGAAAAGCCAGGATATAAAAGTATACAAGGCCCATTGTCCAAGAAAGAATTTAAAAGCAACACCCGTTGCCAAACTGCGCTCCCCACCCAGTTACCAAACACAGGATACAAGTCAGTTTGTTTACTTCTCACAATTGAATGCATACAAAAAAGGTCTCAGTGCAGTCCTGTTGTCAGGTCAGTAGTCAGTGTTAAAACGCTGAAATATCCTGATAAAACTTGCATTTTTGATCCCCTCCCTAAAGCTTCTGTCAAAGGTCTGTTTTCCTTTCTTAGGTTACTCCCTACTGCCTAACATAAACTGTCATAACTGCTGGAGGACAAACGGCCCCCCCTTCTCTTTTTCCCTTTTTTTTTTTTTTTCCCTTCCCTTTCCAAAAAACAATCCTCTTAGGCCAACCCGCATGCATAAAGCGGGATCCTTCTGCTGCCGTTAAATAAAATTAATCCCGGCCCTGCTTCGAGCGGCGGCTCGGCTATGGGAGAGGGCGCGGGGCGGACGCGGGGGGCCGGCCGACCCCCCCCCCCGGGCACGCCGTCTCCTTCACAAAACCCTACTAGAAGTAGGGCACCTTCTCCAGGGTTGAGAGGTCAGATCCCCCTTTTTACCTTTGGCGGCGTTTCCTCCTCCTCCTCCTCTCACCTACGGAAGGATGCTACTACCTAGCGACGGAGGGGACGCGGTGGATCAACGCGCCGGTTCCCCCCACCCCGACCCCGCCGATGGGGGCACGCGCGAACCTTGCTGGGACCGTACCCACCCGGCGCGCAGCTCCTCGCGTGACCCTGCTGTCATTTTTCATACGAGGAAAAGGGGGGGGGGGGGGGGGAAAGAAGAAGAAGAAGAAGAAAAAAAGAACCATCAACTGCACGCTAATTTGGCAAGAATAACCTCCTTCACGCCGGCCAACGGGGCTGAGCAAAGCTGCGGGGCGAAACGCGTTGGCGAAACCGGCCCCTATTAAAACCATCAGCCCCCTCCAAAAAAAGGAGGGGGGGGGAGGGGAAAAAAAAAAAAAAGACCCTAGTAAAAGCTAAAAGGGCCTTGGGCCTCTCGTTCTCTTAACAGCTCTCATGTTGAAATGCTCTTCTTAAACCAGGAAGGAGCCTTTTCTCATTGCTGCTGCCGAGAGCGCAGTATCAGAAGCGCGACCGCGGCAAACCGGCGCGCTGGATATTGAAATGCCACCACATTGTCTGACTCCCCCTCTTGTCTTTTTTTCCAACAGAAAGTATCTTTCCTTTAAGCGCCCAGCCATCATCTTTGTGTCTGAGATGCTCTCCCGTCTGACAACAGCAATTTGGAAGAGTTAACTTTTATCGTTCATTCTGCTGTGTAACTTTCCCCTTCAAATTTCTTTATCTGCCCTCTGAGCTCATCTGAACTTTCATGTTCTCCCAGCATGCAGGCTTGCATTCAAAACTATGTCTAATAGACCAAATAAGAGGTTAATAAGAAGTGGCAACAGAAAGAAAAAATACAATCCCTGGTAACTGATAAGAATGACAGTGGCAGCCCTTTATTGTTTGTCTTCAAATATAGAGTTAAAGATCTTTAAAAAACTAAATTTTGACGCCTTTGAAAAGAAAGAAGCACAAAATAACAACAGGGGGTTATTGCCTGCCAGCCACAGGGGAGAAGCTCCATAATTCTTATTCTCCCTTTTGAAGGCTGTTAGAAATCTGATTCAAAAAAGCAACAGCAGAAGGAGAAAGCCTCTTGAGGCTATCGCCATTTCCTGTGATCATGCATAATGCGTTTCAAAAGTGGGTTTTTACCAATTCTGTTGATCAATTGCACCTCCTTCATATTCCCTCTTTTTTCTGCTGTGTTTACATCTGATGTGACTCAATGACAAGCGCTGTCTGAGACTGTGAAACAGACCTGTCATGTTGATTTATGGGCGCATCAAACCACGACTTGTCCAAACTGAAGCTCGCAGTTCATTAATTAGAGAGTTGTGACTTTGAAGTCAGCTTTCAGACTGTGGTTTTTAACATTTGGCTTAATTTATATGCTCTTGAATGTGGATCTCTAAGGAAAAAACTGAAATTCCCTTCTTGTCTTTGAACTTCTTTTGACCGCACAATAATCATTTCTTTGTCCAGAGTGATGCCTGCATCCCAGAGTCATTAACGCGCATTGAACTGCCACTGATGAGTAAGCCCTACTGAATTAGAAAAACAGCCAGCAAAACAAAGCTGAGAGCATTCTGCACAGTGATATCTCACAATTACATGCCTTCCCTCCCTGTGCCATTTCCATTTTAATTACTGTTAGTCCTTTAGATTTACATTTTAGACACTTTTTAATCTGTTCCCTTTTTATTATAGTGGCGCCCGTAAGCGCGCTATGGTTAAGGTTGTGTCAGCGTTTCCATTATAAACCCCTATTTTCAGGGGTTTATAACTCAGCTGGAAAAATTCATTCTGGCTTGAAACTTGGCACAGGTGGCACCATATGCCGAAATTTCGGGGGCGAAAATTTGGCCGGACTGTATTTAGGTGTACGTCGAGCACCACGATGACAAAGCGAGGCACAGCAGGGCGTCACGCAGCGCCCTGGGCCGAGAGGCGGCTTTCCAGCATCTACTCGAGCCAGCGCTGCTGCCAGGTTAACGTTAAGGTCTTCAACTATCACTTCTTGTCACTACAGGGGTGGGTGGACTCGGTGCCTTAAACGTGAATGTACTTATAGTAAAATTAGAGTAAAATTAAATTTTCGCACATCAAAAGCAACAAAGTTAGAAAGCGGCAGAGTGTTTTTGAAGTAGAGGCATAAACCACCCCTGGCCTGTCCCGTTGCACCCACGGGTGCAGCGATACCGGCGCAATGTCTCCGGAGCCCGTGCAACGCGGCGTGCTTGCCGGTGTCACAACAAACGTTGCTTAAGCGCGGTCCTTCTGCTAAGCCAGTGCTGCGAAGAACGCGCCATCAGAGCCTGGCCGGCTGGAAACGGCAAGTCCGAACTCAAAATCGCTTGGAATTTCACCCATCCAGAGCGCACAGCGCCATATCTGGGCCCGCTTCCTTCCCCCCTCCCCTTTACACCATAACTTCTGAAAACGCTCTCCCAAGATACAAGTCGAGATGCTCGTTCCAACGCTCATACCGAACATCAAGGCATGGTCCCCTGCTATAAAATATGTGGCAGCGAGCAAATGGAAAGCACAGGAAAGTAAAGGCAAAAACAGGACAATAACTCTAAATCTGAAAGCTGAGACCTGATAGAGTCAGTGCAGTTGTGCAATCATTTATAAGATGAATGACAGTTTAATAGCTACTAGACAGTCCTCTGGGATCTGTGGTTTGAAAGTAAAATGGGTATTGTCTGTACCTCTTTAGGCTGTTTTCCAGCATGTTGTTGCTGTAAAAGTTGAAGCTGCAACTGTTCCTGTTGTTTCTTATAAAACTCTTGAAGCTGCTGCTACAAAGAAAAGGAGAGATGGTAAGTAACAAAGCGGAGAGGCAATTCAGCATCCCTTTTGGTGTAATACACAAACTGTGATTTGAAAAATAGCATCCTTTTATCTGTAATGGTCTGACCTTTAGTTTGAAACTCGACAATAAATTCAGTGCACACTGACTATTCTTGGCATTATCGTTTGAAAAGTAATCTCCAAAATGAACTGATGAAAAACATACCATTTTCTACACAAACTAATTAAAATAAGGCATGGAATGACCTTTGATTGTAACAACAAAGCCAAAATGCCCTTGCTGAGAGCCTGGCGAATCTCTGTTGTGATACATATGCGCTTTCTAAACGATAGGGTTTGGCTGTATTAAGCGTTGTTCAATACACGCACAGACATCCTGGGAAATACTCCGCTCCTGCCCGCTGCCCAGACGTATGCCGTCCCGGCATCCGCCGGTCCGGCCAGGGAGGGAGGGAGCGCGACGGCACGGGAAGAGCACTCAAGGTCAGTTTACAGTGGACTTTCACATCAGCCTGGAATTAATGAAGCCGTGTTATGCCGGACACTGAGATAACAGCCTGGAAATTGTATTTTGTGGGTAGCAACCTGTAGCTAAAAGGAGGACCAGGCGTTGCAACGGGGCACCGAGAAAGGCCGACGCGCTGCGGAGCCAACACGTTGGTTGAAGTTAAATGGATTAAGGCTGGCAGACCTCTTCAACTTTTATGGCTGCCGTTTCAATAGCCCTTTACAGTTCCAGATGGACGTAACAAGGTCTAAAATGCAAAGTACCCCTCTACTACCTTCTTTCTTCCAGTTAATCACGGCATACCGTGTTTTCTGGGAGATGCAAGCAAAAGCAACGGGGACATCTGCTGAAGTCCCGACGCTTCAACATGCATCTTTATTATTTAGCTGATCTTGGAAATGCTCCTAGCACTGCTCCCCGCATTCGTTTCCAGAAGCTATTTCTGGCTATGAAAACAAGAGAGCAGTCAGTGCGTTCCCGAGCACGATGACCTGGGTACGGACCCCGAGACCTCGCAGCCTTTCCCTCCAGGAACACCTAGGGCGGCGAAGCCCTCCGCTATCCGTAAGGGCCATCGCAGCAGCTGTTAAGGAAACAATTACCTGTTGAAGCATGAGTGCCTGCTGCTGCTGGAGCAGGACTTGGAGTTGCTGGGGAGTTAGCACTTGTTGCTGGAGGATCTGCTGCATTTGCTGGGGAGTGATCACTTGAGGTGTCATCATAGCCACCGACACGGGAACCTGCAGCGCGAGCAGAGAGCAAACGGCAAGTCAGGAAAAGCCGCGCAGCAGCCACGGCACGGCGCCTCGCCCCGCGCAGGGCTAAGCCTAAAGTCGCCCAAGGCGAGAAGGTCCTCCAAGCCCACCGCAGCAAGCGCAGAAGTACCAACCGCATTTTCTCGGCGGCTAGCTTCCCTTTCTGCTGAACATTACGGCGGTGGGAATACTACTTTAAAGAAAGCAACGTAGCAAAACCTGTTCAGATGTATTTCTTTTTACAAGAAAGTGTCAGCCTGGCCCCTTCCCTCCCACAAAGCCCTTCCCTGCCATACAGAAACCCAACAACCGCGTATCCCATGCTGATGGGACCTAGACCCTATCACGACAGGTTTTTAAGCGAATTGAAGGAAGGCTCAGTGATGTGAATAACGGTACTACACACTCCTATGCAGTTTTAACAGAAAGGCCCCCACTACGATGTCTTTACCGTTCCATATTCACCCAGCATACAGATGTCTTCCATTCTTTCATATTATGTGAGATACCATTAAAAGCCGCTTTCCATGACATTTCAGTGACAAACAGCTACAGTGATGAACTTGATAGCATTTCATATTTGCAACTGTTAACACGTTTCTGCACGGGCATCTTTGCAAGGAACCTGTACACTGTATCTGAAAGGATGATGTCTTGTTCAGATAAAACACTGACATTAAAATGACAGGCTGTCTTGGCCAAGGTTACACAAATTGTATTCAAGCGGATACCTAATGACAATGCTATGAATTCTGCAAGCTTTCTAGAATGTAATTTAGCTATTCAAAATAATCACTGCACTTGTGTTTAATTTGCAGACTACATGAGAACCATTTTGTCAGTCCTAGTAATGCAAGAAGACTATTTCCCTAGAAACCCACCCCTCTACCCTCCACCCCAAAAAAGGGAAAGAAAAGGAAGAGAAAAACAATAGAGGAAAAGACAAAACCCATACGAGTTTTAACAGTAATATTTAAGCACCTTACTTTTCTATAGTTTCAAATCAAATATGTGACAGCACAAACCTAAAAGCAGTAAAGGATATACTTTGCTAAAAAGGATCTCCTGTCATCTCATGTATTACAATAAAAGGTAATAATATGTTTAGCACTTTTTCTGTGCACCACTTTTTTAAAAAAATCAGCAGACAATAGCTGATCAGAAGATAAAAGAGTCTAAAAAAAAAAAACCTTCCAGTGTAGTGGTAAGCAAGAGAGAAATGCAGTATTAATTTTATGTAACATAATGTCTTAATATGCAGTTTATCTTGACTTTTTCACATGATTTGTCCTGTCATTTGCATAGCAAGCTCTCATTCCTAATTTCACAGTCATTATGCACTGATGTCCTGATTTCTCAGCATCACTAATTTTGATGAACTAAAAATGGTTCCTGAAGGTCAGATTCATGTACACTGCACATCTTCCCATGTTGTTGTGTACATGTTGTGGGCCAGGGCCAGGCACCGCTTTGAAAACGTTTGTTTGGCCAAAAAATAAAAAAGATAAATAAGTCTAACGGTTGCACGCTTCCGACACCCCGTTAACGCAAACACTGCGAGGTCCGCTGTGATTTCCTGGTGTCACAGCGCGTCACCACGTATCTAACGCGGTCCACAGCCGGGCAGCCAGGCGCGAAGCCTAGCAAAATCGAGATTTAATTACGGGTCAAACTGCAGCCCCCACCGAAGCCAAGGGCCGGCCACCCTCCCGCTGCCTCGGCTGGGAGCGGGCTGGCGGGTTTCGTGCGTTTCCGTAGGGGAAACGCCAGCCAGTCCCCACGATACACCAGCGCCTCGCCGCGCAGGACCCGCTCCGCGGACATTGAGTCATCAGGACGGGTAATCCCGTTAGTTCAGAAGATCCTAACCCAAAGTCTTTTGGAAAACTTTTCTGGAGCGGACAATTATTTAATTAAATACCGCAGTCACTATCTTCGCCCTTGAGCGTGACTCACCTTCGCTATTCCCATCCCCAGAGAAGTTTACTTTACCCTCGCGTTTGCACTACCTTTCACTGAAGTCGGACTGAGCAAACAGAAAAGGAAGCATGTTTAAGTATGTTTTCTGTGCCATTCTTGGAAGATATACAACACAAACACTCTTCAGTCAGATTTATGACGACAGCCAGGGATGCAGACAGGAATAGGGTGGGGTGCTCAAACCCTACGCGCCGGTGATTAACACGGAGAAGGGCCACATTCTGCCGTCGGCTACGCGGAGACAACTCCCGTCCACTTCCAGGGCTTTCTTGCACTTTTATCTCGGGATAGATCTAAGGATTTGGCCCGACCTTTGAAAACTGGCCACGTACCCGCCGGTGGAGGATCTCCTAGCTGCGCACTCTTCGCTAAAACAGAAGCACTTAAACCAGTAAGAAAAAATATATATATATATTTCCATACACACATGTAAAAGACACGCTAAGGAGTACAGGATCGCGTTGATCCGTTCAACCGACTTTCACCATCCGAAACCACCTTCTCACACCACATCTCTGCCTCTAAAGACGGCCCTGCCTTTAGTTTATAACTACGGTTAAGGGCTAGGCCTACCCAAAGCTTGTGCTTCAGCCTGCCATGAAAATAACTCGCGGAAGCCTTTTACAAACAAATTCATATGAACCAAAAGCTACCGTGTGAAAAATGACACGCGCGCACGCGCACTGAACAAGCGTGCGCACACGTACCGCTTAAGGACTTTCACTAGTTAAGAATTATGGCCTTTATATCCACTCTCTCAACTCCCAACGTCCAACTTTTTCATGCAGCTAGTCCCTAGTAATACTGGGAATCAAAGGGCATGCAGCACCAGCAATAGGCTATTATAGCCCACACTTTATTACCCATTACTACCGAGGTCATTAGCGGTAAGAGTGATTGTACCGGTCTTAACCTATTGATCATTGTAACTACTATCATTTAATCCCGTGTTGAATGTCTGGAAAGCTGCTAAAGGCACACAAGAGAGAGTGCTTTAGTGTTGAGAAATATAGCCAAAGCTTGGAAATTACACTTTGATTCATAAAATCTAGCCAGTGGTTTAAATCAATAGTATTTAAAACAGTCATGTAAGTTCTTAACTACAGCTCTCTAATATTTATGGGTCCCTTTTTGAGTGTATTCAGTCAAAACTAAACTTTATTTTAGATACTGTGCAATATACTTTACATTACGTTAGATAAAAAATATTTATTTCTGATATTTTGCCTGATAGTAAGTGAAACCTAAACTGAGGGCTATAAATTCATCTTAGATTCCTATCTCTCAGATGTCAACTTAAAAGTGTTGCCAAAAAAAAAAAATTACAAACCAACTTTGAAAACGGCTTAACTGTTTAAGTACATGAAAATGAGTGTGTTTTATGAGTTAACAATGAATCACAGAAGGCAGTTTATGAAGGACTAAAATAATTCTGTCTTACTGCCTTCAGGGAGTTGAAGTTCAAATTAAAGTACTGGCAGATATATTTAAAGAATGCTAACTTAGCATGCAGAACAGAAATCAATCTCTCCCCCCCCCCTTTTGAGAGTTGTTTATTTCTATTCACCACATGAAACATGATTGTTGTTATTGATACCATTAACGAACCACTTCTGGCATTGTTGACTGATAACAATAGGGCGTGGTGGATACCCAGCTGCACCCAAACCTGGCAGCAAAGGTAAAAATACAGCTGCAATTTGGCTTTCGGATGGGTACTAGTATAGACCTGCTGACATGCTAAAACCATCAACGGCAAAAACCGTCTTTAATACTCACAATTGTTTTTCAGACACTCTCCATTTCTCCCAGGCTTCTCTCTGCCCGCTCTTGCTCCGCATCCCCCCCAAACCCTGCTGCTCCTCGGCAGCCCCCCGCCCTCGTCCCCGCGTCCCCGGGGCTGGGCGAGCACGCCGCGTTTCGGGGCGCCTGACCGCGGGAAACTTGCCAACAACTCGGGCCCAAGTTCCCGGGGCGCTTCACCCGGCGGCCACGGCAGCGATGCATTTGTCACTCTCGCACGCAACTCCGGCAAGGGCCACGGGCAGGAACACCCCTGAGACCTAGTCAGTCATCTACCTTCCCCCCCCCCCCGTCTTCGCTGATATGAAAATAATTCAACACTAGCTACATAATTTCAAGCGGTTTAATCTTGTATGAAGTGTGTGTGGGGTGGGGGACCGCTATTTTCCTTCGGTGGTGGATAGGGGTAGAGGCTCCTTAACCGTTAGCAGGCGGGCATGGACCAGGCGAAGGGTTTCCCTAACTCGTAAAGGATAACTCTGCCAGAAAACCCTTTTCTCTCCTCTTGTAAGCGCAAACTTGATTTCTGTTCACTTCTCCTACCAGGTACTTTGGATTTCTAGGGGGGAAAAAAAAAAAATAGTTCTTCATTTAAAGGTTGGGCGAGAAAAGTTAAACGGAGCAAAACCTAGCTGAACGCAGAAAGAACAAGGGGCCGAGGAGCAGTTAAAAACACTGGGCTGCCTGAGAATTAGACACGGCTAAGCAAAAAACAAACAACTGATTTGAGCTGTCTTATTGGACTGCTGCTACGTGCAAAACATTTGAAACGTAGAACATCTCAGCCAAAACAACGCAAAATCGCTCTGCTCATGCCACAGGACAAGATAAACCACTGATACATTGGCAAGCAGAGAGCACGATGCCGCAAACCATAGCAGATCCCCGTAAAATAAGAAGTACCGAACGCAGGAGCTGCATCCATCCCGAAAGCAAAACGTTTCTGACATAACGTTTCACTCTTCAAAACAACAACAAAAAAAGCCACTGTTAGAATTATTCATGTGGAAACCGTAATCCTGTTTCATTATGCAAAACGGAATCTCACTTTTAGACTTAGTTATTTGGCCGTAATACTGCACAACACATTAAGACAGGTAACGTTTATTATATTAATGTAAAATCAGCTAAGTAGTCAGTCATTAGCATAACCGTTCTCTCCGTAACAATACGGCTCCCCACTAAAAGAGAGGGGGGAAAAAAAAACCTCCTTGAAATTAAATTAGCATTTTATTATTATAATTTTGTTTATTGCGTTTTCTCAGGAGGAAAGAGCTGCCTTTGACCCAGGGAGCCCAGTAACGGAGGCGATTCTGACATTCCAGGTATGTCAGGATGCCTGCTGCCTTCTCTAGTCCTTTCTAGCTCAGGAAAAACTGGAATATTTTCATATTTGTTTACAGAATGAAACATCTGATCTTATCTACCACTTCTCATGCACACCAGGTTTCTCACTAAGTGCCAGGATAATTGTTTCAGCTATAATAAATACCCATTTAATTTGCATAAAAATATAAAGTTTACATAAATTAAATCCTTTCTCCATGTAACATTTGTCAAATACAGACTAAACCGGAACGCACGCAACCAAATACTCATTTAATAACCAGCGTGAGATTGCAACCTCAAGACTAGCATCATCATTTTTTACATTTTAAAAAAGTTATCATTTTTTCCCCCAGCTCCACCAACAAGAAAGCAAAAATTATAACCTGCTATACATGATTCTCAATGACGGTGACATTTTATGACGACTCAGTTTAAAAAAAAAAAAAAAAAAGAGTTAAAAAAAAATCAGTATTTTTTCCAGAGTTTAGGAAAGGAAACGTTAGAGCAACATATTCTGCCAAAAACGCCTCAAACAAACCAAAAGCAACGCTGTCTAGAAACATCCCAAATGCCCCGACGCCCTTGAAAACCCCTTGAAACCTGCTCTCTCTCCCAAACATCTTTAATATACTGAGAATGATCATCGTGTCAGACTCCCTACATTTGTGTATTAATTCATTAATACATTAAGGGGAGCTTAATTAAATAATAAAAGACTGTGATTGAATCAGCAACATTTAATATGCCTAGAATTTTATGCGAACAGAAAGAAGTGGTGTTATAGAGAGGGACGTTTTCCGATGCCGGATTAAAAAAAAAAAAAGAAGACGACGACCTGCAGCCACCCCCCCAGCCACATTTCTATATTTCTATGGGATGATCAGCCCCCTCCTCGCTTTAGGACTATTTTCTCCTACGGGAGCCAAATGCTTAGCTGCCTGCTCTGCAAACTTTGGGCATGTGAGAAGACGGACACCGTGCTGGCCAGCTGAAAAATTAATAAGGTGCTGCAAAACATTCACCTTCTTCAATCAAGCTGTTCAGAGGAAATGCAGAAGGGCATTAACTTAACTTCAGCCCTGCTTAAACACTCATTTAGGTATTGCCACTCTGGTTGCAAGTGCAGCCTTTGTAACAGCTGTAAACTTTATTTGCTTAAAGCGTGCAGCTTTTCACACCTATCGCAGCCACCTACATCTGAGCATCGCAGCTAAGCGCAACGCTGCAAATTAGATCCTAATGAGAAAACATCAGTGGCTTCTTTGACAATCTCGCCATTCACTGATTTACTTCTAATGAAGACGCACTCCAACCAGCCTGCTCGCCGTGTTAAAGGTCAAAACACGCTCAAAAAAACGCCTCGCAAAAATCAAGGCAAATGGGAAACCCGCAAAGAAACCTGCTCATAAAGTGGCGTGGCAATTAGAGTAATTGTGCAAAAAGCCGTCGTCGGTAAAAAGTAAAAGGAATTAAGCTGCCACGACTGTAACAGGTTAGATGAAAAAAATCAAAATTTAATGTATTCTCCCTTGTGTCATCTTGTTTTGTCAAGACATCAAATAGAATTGGAAAGTACAAAATAACAAGCCCTTGAGAAATCACAGAAGCCGACCTTTTTGATGTTGTTGGTTTACCTTGTTCTCAGTTATTTGAACAATGATGTTTCAGATTTAAGGGCAAGATAAAGCTTAAAAATTAAAACCCGTTGTCAGGTTGCGGGTGTCTCCCTCCAAAATAACAGAGCATCTTACCTAAGCGACGAAGGCAAATCCGTCTGAAACTAGTGCAAAGAGTAATTAGCAATGCCACTTATTTGCTCAATATTCAGCCTATTTTTTCTAACGTGCATTCAACTTCAATACAAACTACAGATCCTCCTTCCAGCAGAGGAAACTGTGCTGGCAAGGTTTTGTTTTTTTTTTTTTTTTTTGGGGGGGGGGGAGCTGGAGAAGAGATATTTGCTACTGCTGCTTCTCTCCAAAATCTCTGCACGGCCACTTGAGTTCTGCAGATGGGCGCATGATGCATTTTTTCCCCTCTCCTTATAACTGGAAAGTAAAGCTGAGCGAGTAAGCACCTTATAAAAACAAAGCAGCCCAGGATATTTTAACCGAACTGCAGCAAAGCAGTTTCCAGTAATGCAGCTCTGCTTTCAATAAAACAAACAAACTGCTTAAAACCAGCCAAGCCTTTCGCCAAACAATAACAAATTCAGCTTACGGTGTCAGGACTTTCCCACAATCTAGTTCTGCAGGTGTTGATAAAACTACCCCTTGCTGCTGCTTTTCCCTAGCAAAGAGGGGAGAAAACAACATCAGCAAGTTATCTCGCTGCCGGTAAACGTTTTCATAAAGCAAGTCCAAGTTCTGTATCTATCCAGCATGGGTTTCTCTAAAGCAGCTCTGAAAAAACCGTAAGAAATACAGAGCAGGGAAGCACAGGAGCTGTGCAACTCCTTAAACTTGGCAACGCAAGAAACCTCCTTCCCCTACCTCTCCTCCAGCTGACCAGGGCACGCAACCATACGTAAAGAAACCACAGCACCGCACACCGAGACAGTAATTTTTTTAGCTTCAGTCTTTGAAAAATAACATGTGGGATTTGCAAGCAACATCAGTGCATAGGAACTGTCTGGTTAAAAGGCGGCACCAGAAATCGCTCTAACTGCTCTCCATCACTCTCAACAGCTTCAACAAAAAAAAAAAAATCCTTTACCGTTCTCCCCACAACTGTTGCGGCAGGTTTCTTTATTCCACACGCCCAAAATCAGCTCAGCCCGCGTACACGTCAAAGCCCACTGTCCATTAGTTCAATAACACGTCCGTGACCTATTACAACCGGCGGGCAATACGTTATGATTGCACCGTGTTGTCTGGTAACTATTTACGCTGCAGGATAAATTTCAGCGTGGCACTGGGAGTTGTACAATTTGTGCAGGGATCGTCAAGATGCAGAGCAATCCGACGCGTTCGCCCCTTCCGATTAGCACAGAGATGCCCAGAAAGCCAGCGCTGCTATTTCATTTCTTCCCTGCCAATCCCATTATATTTATGACTTCTGTTTAGTTCAGCTGGAGTGACTGGCCAGAACACGTCTTGGAGCTTACCTTTTTTTTTAAAGTAAAAATTAAGCTGTTAAAAAACAGGGGGGGGGGGGGGGGGGGAAGCACAGTAGTACAGCACGGTATGTTAAACAAGACCAAAAAAAAAAAAACCCCAACTGCAGCAAACAAAAAAAAATTTCAAAGCAGCCCTTCCTATCATAAGCTTTCTGATGATTTATGGTTTACCAACTCAGCAAGGTTACGCAACACTGCATGCCTTTAGATGCATTATTTGAGTCAGTTGAGATTTAATTAAGATCACAGCCTCCAAAATCCCTGTCAAATGAAAATTCACAGAAGACAATACACTATATATCCTCATGCAGATAGTCTCCATTCCATGCTCTGGAATAACATAAGTTAATCCTCGTTTCTATGGTGGCAGACAAAAGTTCACTAATTTTGTTTTCTTTTGACACTTGTGTTGTTTTCTGTTTTATGTCATGAGATCATTCCTTTCGGAGCAGGGGAGGGGAGCCGATACAGGGGGAGAGAACCGACAGCAATATGTCTGAATATGGCAGCAGATGTATTTTGACATTCTCGCAGCTCTACCGTGATGTCATCAAGTTTTCGTATAATTAACCCCCGCCAGTAAGAGCAGCACTGCGTGACAGCTGTCCATCGGGGAGAGGAGGAAGGGCGCAGGCAGCAAACCCCAGGACTGCCTCAGCTTTGCTCGGGGGCTAAAAACAAACCCAAACAGAAGTAGACCAAGGCTACCGAACAGCGTCGGTATCTCGCGCGTTCAGTACCCGGCTTTTCCCAACTCGCCGCGCGGCTGAGCCGCCGCCTCCTCCTCCTCCTCACCGCCGAGGTGCTCTGAAATCACGAGAGACGCCGGCCGGGCGCAGCGGCTGCGACTCCTCGCCCCGGCGACTCTCGCTCCTGGGTCAGGCGACGCGCTGGGCTCCCAGGCTAACCCATCGAGAGGCCAGGCGCTAGCGCCGGACACCAAATGCTCTTTCTTAAAGGGAAATTGCGAGAACTTTTACCTCATTGCAGTGCATTTCGGTTTGCGTTATCTTAATATCTGCTTGCTTATCTCACGGTTTGGGAATGACAGGTGCTGGCGGTCTTTTGTTTGACAGGCCACTACACAAATAACCGTCTTGCCTGAAAGGGCTAATGCACTGCTAATGAACAATAAATCAACTTTGATTATAAAGTGTCAGCCCAATCAGTTTTCAGTTCAGCTCTATCACTTTCTAGGCCGAGGCAGCTACTCTCTTCAGGCAGGATTTGGGCTTCAGCCGTGCAGCCTTATCAATGACATTTTGGGAAGGCGTCACAGGCGATCGTTCAGAGCCCTCTGAAAGCGCGTTTGCCACTAGACGGCAAAAGGGGAGGCTTGCCCGCTTTTAGAGGTTTCCTCCGCCGCTACTTACCCATAAACACGCAATCAAGAGCGGATACACCCGCTAATGAGCTGTTCGCCTACAAACGCACATTGCAGACGCGACTTTAAAGAGAGAGAGATGCCACGAGAACGGCTTTCAAACTTGCTGAAAGAGGCCCGAAAGCTTTGCGCGGCAGGGCACGCCACGGAGGGGCCCAATCCGGCAAACATTCACTCGCCAGGCAGAGCGCCTACTACTTGGGAGACAGAAACCGCCCTCCGAGCACAGTTACGCCACGCTCACAAGTTATTCCAGGATCGGGCCCGCAAGCAGCAGGCATGAAAACGAGCTTTGCTCCAAACGAGAAGGGTTTTAACAGCTCAGCTTACTTACCAAGAGGCAAGCTGGCATGCCCAAGTCACTCTTCATTAGATATAAACTTCAGCAATTTATTTTAGTGAGCAGTTCAGCGCTCACAGCTAGAATAAACCCAACCATTGCGTTTTCACAAACAGATCTTAGTCACTCCGAATGATTCACGTTTCCTGCCACCCAACTTGTTTTTATTTAAAAACATAAAATGGTAGAGTTTCAAACACCGGCACATACACCGCGACGAACGTGCCGCCTTTCAGACCTGCTTTGCTTTCACAGCCCATGAGGACAAGGGCAAGTCAAAACACGGTGTTTTCTAAAACAAGCTGGGTTTGAAGGAGTTAACCCCAAAGAGGAAGAGTGGATATGCACTTTGCTCTAAACTTACCACCCACTTCCTAAGGGTTCCCTCCGCCCCGCTACCACCACCCTAGAAAAATCATCTCCTTTGCACTGAAATACTGTATTGCAGGCTTGACACTTAACTTAGCTACATTTAGATCCTGTTACATTTATTCCACTGGAGTTCATAACACTAGTCAGTGTCAGAAAGCAAGCTCACTCACTTAATTCCCCACTGCTAAATTGACTAGCAAATAAACCCAACCATCACGGTTCCTGACATTTAAACCTGACAAAAGTATTTTATCCATCTCAGTGCTTCTGCCCTCTTCTCTTGCTCTTTTCGAGAACTGCGGCGACTTGTACCGCTAAGCTCAAAACAGTCCGGGGAACTATGCAAACTGAAAACTACCAGAACAAAAGACAGGCAGATACACATATAAGAAAATAAAATTAATAAATAAAAAGAGAAAGAGAGAGAGAGGGAGAAACACTGTTTGGTTACTTTTTATAGCCGAAGTTGCAAAGAAATACCTCCGATACCTTCTTTCTGCTATTGACACATCGCGGCAGGCGGGGAGCGAGGGGAGAGCGGCGAGGGAAGCCAGGGCGCGAGAAAGAGGATGCCGCTGAGGAGGAAGCGCAGAGCGGGCGCAGCGGCCGGCATCGCTTCTCCGCCGCCGCGGCTCCCGGCTGCTTCGCGGAGTTGGCGGCGCAGCTCCCCCCCCCGCCCCGGTACCGCGCACCGCTCGCTCCTCCTCAACTCGCAGCGCGCAGGCTGCGCGGCGCTGCGCGGACCCACCTGGGCAGGCGGCGGCGGGCGGTGCGCGGGGCCATGGAGCGGCGCGGGCGGAGCGCGGCGCGGAGCGGGCGAGTTGACGACCCGCGCGGCTCTTCTCCCCCCCCCCTTCCCCTCCCCTCCCGCCCCCGCGCAGCTCCGCCCCGCGCCGCCAATCACGGCCGGCCCCGCCGCTCCGCGCCGCTCCGCGCCCCGCCCGCAGGTGACGGCGCGCTCCGTTAACCCCCCCCCCCCCCACCAGCGCGCACCAACTCCGGACGCGCCCGGCACTGTCTTCCCCCCCCCCACCACCCCTCCTTTCCGCACCGGCGGAGCGCTGACCCAGCCGCGGCCAGCGCGCCCCGCGCAGCAGCGCGCCCACGTGCTGCGGGCACCACTTCTTCACCGCGCCGACAACATGCTGTGCCAGCCGGCGGCCGCTCCCCCTCCGCCGACAGCCCTGGCTCGCATCTCCGCTGCTCCTGCTCTGCCCCTGCGTGTCCCCCCGGCTTCCGAGGGCCCCGGTCAGGGCAGGTGAAGCCACCTCGCCGGCAAGTCAAGGTGACAAACTGAAAGCGCGCTAGGGCCAGAAACGCGCCTTACCGGCGCGCCTCGAGGCACGTGAGACCGCGGCCCCGCTGGTTCTGCTGCTCGAGAACCTCACAAGAAGCAAAGACAAAGCACCCAGGTCACCGACAACTTGCGAGCTTGATGTTCAACGGGCTGCGATACGGATTGCTTTCCACCCTAAAGTGTTTTCGTGTCACGTAACAAATTTATTAATGGGATTTTTTTCTCCCCCCCCCCGCCCCAGGTCACAAAAATGTGACCCCACCCTCTTATGAATATTTAATAAGGGACTAAGGGCATCTTTTGCAAGACCCTAAATCTGCCAGGAGCAGCCTACATGGATGCGAGCGCGCCTGCTTCTTAAAGGGGCAGCGCGGGGGGCGCACGGGAACGGCCGCAGGCGTGCAAAGCCACCCAAATAAACACACACACACAAGCCCGACACGCGGAGCATTCAGTAACAATATCAATCGGTAACGCACGCGGTGAGCTAGGAGTAATTATTGCCTGCGCTGCAGAGAACCCCCTCCTGTCCTGGACTTCAAAGTAATCTCAAGCAACTCAAATTGCTTGGGGAATATATTCCAGAATACAGAGACTTAAAACTTTTCAATAGTTTCTCTTGTGGAGCATTTGCAAAGAGCATCGCTGCAGCATCACCAACTGCTCACAGGGAACAGGAGCCTCCGTGAGAAGCAGCAGCTCGGCGCGTTTCCCATACTCTCAGTACGTGTCGCAGCTGAAGAGGAGGAGGGGGCCGGCGACCTGGCAGCGCTCGGCAGACCTGCCCTAAGATGCTCCACAGACCCCAGCATGGGAATTTCTGATCTCGTTTTCCCCAGCACACACTTCTGGCACTAACGTGGCACAAAATCCCGATCAAGTCACGCATTCGATTCGTACTTTCCAACAGAGCCACCGCCAGGCACATGCAGCCCCACGGCAGCCCCTTCTCCCACGATCTCCGCGGAGAAGCGGGACGACACGAAGCTTACCACTTTGTTCAAGGCAATTCTCCTCTTTCCAAGGCAAAGAAACAGCCCACTGCAAGCGTAAGGCTGTGGAAAGCAAAATCATAATCCTGGCTCTGGCACTGACAATTCTCCCCAGCCTTGGGCAAGCCACCTAGACATTTTTCTTTTTTAAAAGAGCTGTGGAGGCCCCTCTTTCTGAGAACTCAGTTTGGGAGATGTCCGGCCTGGCTCCGGAGCTGCCTGCATGCCCACCTTGTCAGAGACGCTCCATGGCCTCAACAGCCTTGCCTCCGCATCGCAGAACGGGGAGGCAGCTACTCATTTCGGGATCTCCTGTAGACCAATACTTGCAAAACACTTTGAAAATGAAAGTTGCTGTCTAAGCACGGCACGCTGGCTACAGATCCGGCAAGCAGTATTTTTACAGCATTTTATGCCCTTTCATATAACAGCTTCATACCTGCAAGCTCAGCCCAACATCTGCTGTGGGCTGAGAACTTCAGTCTACTCCCTTAGTAACGGAGACGGTAGCACTTGTTAAGTACGCTCACCATGAAATAGAAATGCCTTTCTAAGCCAGCAAAATATTTCAGAAGACCAAGAAGAACCATAAACTCCTACTTTAAATCCATTCAATTATGGACAGTCATCACAGATACAATCAATCACACCCGACAGGGATCTTCAAAACAGAACACACAACAAATAAGTGGGGATGAGAGTGGTGGGCTAGGTGGCTGCTTGGTGCTGCAAGCCAGGGAAATTCGATTCATAGTAAGTGGCAGCAACAGGTAAAAGAAAAAATCTTAGAAAAAAATCACTGGAATGTAGGATGGGTACTAGGCTCTGAGTCAGAGAAACAGATTATGTGTTACGACAAAGATGCCTACAGTGGAAGCAATGGGTTTGTTGTGCCATTACTTTACATGTAACAGACTTCTGCTGGTTAACTATTCACACCGAAGCCATGGACTTGCCAAGAGAAAAGCCCCAGCTGCCTACGGGGCAGTGGGGAAAAAAGCAAATACATAGTGCAACTTCTTCTAATCAGTGTCAACCTGCCCTAAATTTAGGGAATTTTACGCCTAGTCCCAATACAGGACAGTTTCTACCTAAGACAGCTGCTCATCTGTTCTTGTCCTCAGCACCGTTCCCCCTGGGCAGCCCGGGCCAAACGGGTCCCGTTTCGCTCTCCAGAAACAGGTGGTGGGTCAAATCCTGCACTCGGCTACCGCACCACAGATTTGGAGTAAAACCGGCGGACTTCAGCGACGTTGCTCGCGACCAGCAGCGCTACCCAGACGTGCTACACCGAGAGAGCCGAGACGCGGCAAACTCGGGGGTAACGCTGGCTGCGAGCGCGGGAAACGCAGGACTGTGAAGGACTGCCTGGTTAAAAGCAAGCTGCTTATTTTTTTGCAGTTCCGAGTTAAAAAGTCATCTCGGATACTATTCCCACTCTGGAATCCCCAGGCCCATTTTTCTGGGGTTAAATCACATTTTCCTGTTTTGAGAATGCTTCATTCTCCCTTGTTGCTGTTTGAAAGACCTAAGAAAACAAATGGGGAAAACAACTGACTAAACAGGAAACAGTGAAACTTATTATCCACAAAGTGCTGAGAAAAAGCACAAAGTAAACATTTTTTTTTGTGTGCTCATTTTTAATAATCCTAACTGACACCACGCATTAAAATATTTTCAGGCAGAAAAGTGATTTTTAGGGTGACAGTGTTTCTAAAGACAGACGCCATTAACGTTTCGGCAATGTCTGTGTCTATGTTGCACCTCTTTTTTTGATGTGAAACTGTCATTTTCCTTCTTGCCCCTGCAAATTCTGTGGGAAGAAGCCACTTTAAATCCCCTCAGTGTTGTACAATGGTTTAAATTTCACTTCATGGCATGCTTTAAATTACCATTCACATCTTCATTTAATGCATCATTTTATAATGCCAATGTTACTAGTTAATTTATATATACACAGCAGGATGTGTCAACATTCAGGTGAGTTATGAATATGATTGTGCGGGAGTTATGGAAGACATTTCAGCGAAATTATGGTTCCCTCTAAACATAAAAATATTAATAATGAATCAAACATCACAGGTAAACAGCAAATTTTATATAATTGCACCCCCCCCAAGCTTCAAGATAAATAAATAAATAAAAACAGCAACAATTTTGCTCTCCGTTCATATTTGATTGATCTTAATAAATTGCCATCTCCTTTCCTAATAAACTGTAATCTCTTGTTTCCGCCACAAAGTAAAATTTATTAGCACACACTTGTACCAGCAGGTCTGCATCACTCACAGCACAGTGTGCAAATTGTTCCAAGTATGCACGGGCATTATTCATAAATTATTTTTCTGCCCCGAAGTACACAATATATTGAAAGGCAATCACCACTAACTGTTCTCTGCTACTTTCCTTAATTATGTGAGGTAGCATTTATGTCACGTACAGTGGAGGAAATGCCGCATTTTCCATTAAAACGCCATTCTTGCCATAGGTTGAAGCACAGTGGTCACACAGAGAAAACCACAAATTCCTGCTCCGGGTAGGAAATAGCAGTGGTGATATCTGGTAGGAGATGGCAACACCTCTACTTTAAAAGAATGACCACTGTGTACCAAAATACTCTGCCAGGCACGACAACAGCTACGGCTCCAAGAGGGAAAGTAGGTATTTTGTCATTATGTTAAAGTCGCCATGGTTTAAAAAAAAAAAACAAAACCCAGCTCAGAAGGAAGCATCAACAAAACAAACGTCAATCAAATGATTTTTTCGCCGGTAAGCATTAACTGCTGAACTCCTGAGCACACCAAATAGATCATCTCCCACTTACTGGCTAGATGCATTATTTTAACGGCAGGCAATTTGAGCTTGACCTGCCCGAGCGCCCGCGCCAGGCTTCGCCTTTGGAGGTGGAACACCACTCTCTGGGGCTAACGCAGGTACAGCTCGGCTTGACATATAGTTTTATATACACTGCCCTCTCCTGGTAATTTTGCTTCTATAATCAGGAGACTTGATGCTTCACCTCATCCTGACAACCACCGCAAGAAACCACCCCTATAAAAAAATCAAACCTACCTGCACAACAACTTCTACACACACATGCACACATATATTGCACAGATTTAAAGTCACAATAACTCTGATGAAATATGAGACCTTTTATGTAAAAATGCCTATTAGCCCATTACACTGCTTACTCAAACGCAACCGAAGAGCGCCAAACTATATATTCTGGCTTGTCTGGGAGAATAACCTGTATTAGTGTTGGGCGCCTTGCTGCTTTTTACTCGCTCTCTTGGGAACGCGTGTCAGCGCATTTCCAGTAAAAGGCCTTCTTAGCAGGAATGGGCCACTGTTCTCATTTCAGTGGTCCCTAAGGTTTCTTGACACAGTACATTTAGTTGACTCGTCGGTCAAGCTTTTCTCCAACATTCAAAATATACATTTCCTTAAAAAAGGCAGCTGAAGAGGAGCTTTTGCTCATCTTTCCTTTCAAAAAGAAAACAGTTAATTCTGTAAATGCAACAGAGCAACACCCTGAATTACTTCCTAAGGAGGTGCGGAGGCAGCAGCCTCCGCGGTGGGATGGGGGCACAAGGAAAGCCGTCGCGCGGCAGACGCGCCCGAGGGAAGAGCTGCACGGCTCCTCTGCCATCCCACTGCTCCTGTCCAAGGAAATGGGGGTCACGATGCCTGAATCTCCATGACCAGGGGAGAAAACGCATTTCCAAAACGTCAAAGAGAGGCAAAAACTGTGTAATTTCCGAAGTTGGCAAACAACGTTGAAGCCAAGACGGCTTCCTGCCAGCACGAATACACGTGGAAGTCCTCCAAGGTCACCTGCGCTTGCCACACTGGATTGCAAGTCCCCTTGACCAAAACTACCTCTCTTCAGCACTGCGCTACTAGGAGGAGCTACCAAACACCCTCGTTCCCCCCAAGTTTACAAGTAAAGTGCTTTTTTTCCCAAAAGGAGTGGGTGGCAATGGTGGCCTCCTCCTGGTCACCACCCTGCAGCGCCCGCAGGGGCCTTTCCTGCTACTCGCTCTCTCCTGATTTTGGGAGACTCGTCCTGGCTCAGTGCAGCCGGGGCTGCCCCATCCCGACATCTACTCGCTGGCCTTTGGCCATGTCCATCGTTTTGATGCTACACGTTTGGTTTCACGTGGAAAAGAAACAGCCGGCCACACGAGCTAAGCCAGCATCCCAGCTCTAGGACTTCGCTCTGGACTTGGATCCCTTGGGGTCATTCAATCAATTTATATGTCTTCGCAGCACGATGAACGGCTCATTGCATGTTTTGGGGCTTTTTTGGGGGGTGCACTTCCACTTTGGCCTCTCGTGAGCCTACCACCCTGCAATGGCATGATCCATCGCTCGCCCCCAAGTAAACAGGACCCGAATCCAATGAAAATAGAAGGGTCCTCCCTCCCCCTGGCCAAGCCCAAGCAGACCCCTCGCTGCAAGCAAGCTCATGGCCGTTTTCTACCCAAATCCGGCTACTGCATGTTGCAATTCCTTTCTCCCACGGAGTGGCAAGAAAAACAGCGTCGCTGCACCCCCAGCTCCGAATATCCACAGCCTCCCCGTGCCCGGCGCAGAGCCCGCAGGACCTGCGTGGGGCAGGCAGCGGGTCCGGGGCCGCCGGGAGTGAAACGGGTGCGTGAGCTCCAGCAAATAAAGGAATTTGTCTGGGGCCCCTTCAAACAGATTTGCATTCACATAGCAAGAGAAAGATTTGCCTGGAGACCTGGGGCAGGGCTGCTTGGGTAGGAAATACAGATGCACTGTCAAGTAGAAGAACGGAGTAACGCTACAAAAAAATCCATCTCCGTGAGCAAAACTCTGTTATTTATGCTCTGTGAGGAGACAACAATTTTCCGTCATTAAACCAGCCACTTCTGGGGTGGATCGTGGCAGCGACTTCGCCATACGGCCCTCTGAAGGAATTCGGGACACCTGAGGCACAAAATCCTTCACTCAAATGAAATTGCAGGGTGATTAAGCAGAGAGAATGTAACTATCCAAACTGTAATTTGGCCGGCACAATGGATCTAACACCCCTATTCTTGGGGGAAAAAAAAAAAAAAGTACTGTATTTGAAGTTCAAAATCTAATTAACTATTTGAGAAAAAGAACTCTGTTTGTAAAAGAAAATTCCTAACAATATAAGGAGAATTAGTGCCAAAGTTTTTGAAGAACCACATAAAACGGTATGAAAAAACGCATGATATTGCAATAATAGGAATGACTGGATTTGCTCAAACGTTCCTTATACCTTATAATACAAGAATAAAATACAGTGCAAATCCTTCTATCTACATAAGTTCCCTGTACAGAAAAATCTCTCCTTTAATAGGTTTACACCTTCAGCACGTATTAGTTTGGAAACGTCCTCGGGTATAATTACACATCTTGGCTTGGCACATTAAGAGCGGTTCCCTTCACCTACTAATTTCTTTTACGGGTCGATTTACTATTTCACTACACTGTTCGTGCCGCTCTGTGTCGCAGCAGCACCCGCTGCAAGGGGAGATTAAGCTGGTGAAGAGGAGACGGTCGGAGGCGGCTGAGCCCGTATGCAACCTTAGGAAGGTAGGTCCCGAGGAGCAAACAAGCCAAAGCAGGGCTGCTTCGGGGTGTGCCGCCACCTCGCTGCCCGCACCTCCCCGGAGGCTGACGTCCCCGAGGCTCGGGCCGGCTTTAACAGGTTTTTCCAAGAGTTTAAGAGAGCTTTCTTGTATTATGGCCATTTGCTTAATGGCTTTTCAGCACTGCCATTATAAACCAGAACTTTTCAGGTGTTTATTACTCAGCTTTAAAAACTGGCTCTCTGCTGAAATTTGGCAAACAAAGTGTCAGCCTCGGAGAAAATTTTATCTTTTGCCAATTTTTGGGCTCTTAAAACAAAAAAAAAAAAAAAAGACCCTATTTTGGCCTACGTAAAAGCGCAGTGTTTGCTGCCTCTGTGACACTGGTGAAGTAGCAAGTCGACATTGTAATATTGCCAGCGGAGCTGCACTGATTTAATGCCCAAAATTGCTTTGAAGGTGAAGAGTGCTATTGAACTGATAATTATTAACTATTATTACTGATCCTGCCACACAACAAAGATGCGAACAGAACACAAAGGGAACATCCCTGGAAACATGGGGCAGAAAAGGGATGAGGGTCCGGCGCCGGAAACGGGCAGGCTGGCAAACAGCAGCCAGAGGCGCGCGCAGGGTGGAGCCCTCAACTCCATCTAGGAAGAAAGAACGCACTGATATGGAAATATTATTTTTCATTTTCTGGGACTGTACTTCAAACACAAAACACAAACGATACCATGTAGCTTGCTCTATGCCAAAGCTAGCAACGAGGTATGATCAAAATCAGCTCTAAACCAAGCTGA
This sequence comes from Struthio camelus, assembly GCF_040807025.1. Classification (NCBI taxonomy): domain Eukaryota; kingdom Metazoa; phylum Chordata; class Aves; order Struthioniformes; family Struthionidae; genus Struthio; species Struthio camelus. The sequence goes on along the minus strand of NC_090955.1, from coordinate 6,090,417 downwards.
ACTCAGGTCAGCGGAGACCTCGTGTTGCTCAGCCGGAGCCAAGAGAAACTTTGCCGTTTATTTCAACGTGCACAAGAGTGAGCTTTAAAGGTGCTGCGGATGGCGACCTTCCCTTGGCTGCACAACCGATGTGAAGTCACCTGCCACCATGCCCATGAGCACAGAGCCTCGAGCAGAACGAGCATCTCCAGCAGCGCCCGTGATGCTCGTGTCTGCAGGAAATTCACGGCTAACATGCCCACCATGGCTGGATTACTTCTAAAATACATTCGCGTAGACATACGTCTACATAGAAATGGCCGAGAGTTTCAAAGGGCCCAAAAGAATTAAGCATCCCCCAAACCCCTGGGATCCTTTCAAGCCCCATCGACCCAGGGGCAGCAGCATCTGTCTCAGAGGGACCCCGACGTCTGACCTAGGTTCGTCAGGCTTGCCTAAATAGAGGGGAAAGCAAGCTATCTCCCGTATAAATCTCCTAAGCCCTTGGGTCTCCCCTTGTATTATCTTTTAAAGGTATTGAGGGTTTCAGGAAGAAAAATAACACGATGACTATTTCTCCTTTACAGGGAGGGGTGAAGACAAAAGAAGCAAGCACTGCCAGGGAAGACTTTCATTCGGAAAGTGCCAGCTCAACAGTGCCACGTCCAAGCAGCCCAGCTAGGGCATCGGTGCTGCTTTCACACACAGTCAAAAGGAAAAAAAAAAAAAAAAAACAATTTCTGGAAACTTTTGGGTTGTCTTAAGTGGCAGCTACTTAGACACAATTAACGAGCAAACGATTTGAAAACTACGATACGTTTAACAAGGCGGCATGGCAAACCATTTGCATCTCATTGGACTCGCAGCTTCTCCCCATCCCCAGCAGAGCCTGCCGCAGCGTCTGCACCGTCGGCAAACAGCACCCTGGGCACCCGGCGCCTTGGGCTCGGTCACCCGACGCCCCGGCCGGCCGGCCGCCGCCGGGAGCCCGCGCCAGGGCCGGCCGGGGTAAGGAAGGATGCCACGAGCCAAAGCCTTGATGGAAGTGGGTGTAAAAGGAGGAAGGAAGGAAGGAAAAGGGTGTGTGCGTGTGTGCACGTGTGGGATGGGCACTTCTTAATATACATCGGCGAACAAAGAGTTTAAAGAACTTTCAAGCTCTTTCCTCAGCCGTATATGTAATTAAAAGTTTATAGATTACGCCGCCGCAAATCTTCCGGGATTGCTGCTGGGTTTGGACACACGCTAATTCCCAGGAGCCTCCGCGGAGCAAGCGCTCTGGCAACGCGCGCCGCAGGAAAGGAAGCAAAAAAAGCAATAGCTGTAAAAGCCTCCAACCCGTCGCCAAGAGCCATGTGCTGCGGGCACGGTTCAACCCGGAGGACGCAGAGGCACTCGTGAGAGGAGCGCCCGCGCGCCCTCCGCCGCGTCCCTCGGCTTCCTTCGGAAAGGGCAGAGAAGCCGCTCGCGCCGCGCCAAGGGCAGCCCGTCCGGGTATCGCCCGCTTACAGCGAACGCTGGGCGCTTCTCCCTCTGCTCTCTCAAAACCTGCTTTTAACGTAACATCTTTCGTTGCGCCAGCTACTTGAGCAGGCGGGAGGCAGAGGACGGGCTGCCTTCATCACACGTCCCTTCGCCCTGGGGACACCTCCGGGGGCTCCCGAGACAACAGCAACCTCCGCTAGCAACTTCTGCGCCAAGTGCTCCTTTAACCCAAAAGCTCGGTCTGAAGCACCCGGTGGAGGGAAAAAGCGCCAGCAACAGGCTCCCCGCGGCTCGGCGCGACTTTCCGCGCCCGGTGCTCAACCGCCCCCGGAGCCGCTCGTTCATAAGGCTGCAGAGCACGCTGATGCGTTTACACGCGCACCTGCACAGGAAGTTCAGGTAAGTCGGACTTAACTACCCAGCTGCAACCTGGCCAAGGGCCGGGCCGGCTCAAAACCGCAAGGGGGGCTTCGGTAGCGCCCTGTTCTCCGGGTGTTTTTGCCCTTTGAAGGAGAGCGCCTTAGGGCCGGAGGCATTTTTGAGTTTGCAAGCTCAAAAGTGTTGTAGTTTCCTACATGGCGTAAGGGTGGGGAAAAAAATAAAAAGGTGCAGAAAAACGTCCTAACGAGAAAAGCCCGGAGGAAGCAAACCTGTTTTCTCACCGTCGAGCGACGCGGGCGCGCAACCCCGGCACGGCGGACCCCGCCGGACCGCTTCCCCGGTCCGGCACGTAAGGGCCCGCGCGCCCCGGCGGCGCCCCAAGGCTTCCTGCCGAGAGGGGCCGGCGACTACCGACGCGGGCCCCCGTGCTTCTCTTTGAGACTTGTGGTTTTTGCAGTTTGTCAAAACAGGATACTATCGACACCGAAAATGTTCTGATCTAAACAGTTAGTGCTGTTTTAGCAAGCAGGCAGCAGACTTCCCTCAGGTGCGCAGGCTTTGGTTCTTCTTTCTTTTCTTTTCTTTTCTTTTTTTTGGTAAAAGAGCCTTTATCCAGTTCTGCCGGCGCGCTATCTTTGCGAAGCTAAATCTGAAGACAAGCGTCTAAGCAAAACAACGATCACTTTCTATGAATTACTGAACACGTGTAATTCATTTATCTGTAATATTGTGCTAAACTCAGCTCCAATTAAACAAACGAAAACACCTGCTTCGCACACATAGATCTTTCCATACCTCAGGGGAAGACGCATCAGTGTTCCTCCTTGGCACAATCTGGCTCGTAAACCTACGCTAACAATGCAAAGCCGGCATTTTTTTTTTTTCTTTTTTTCTAATGTACATAAGCAAGAACTGGGTTGGGGTGGGGGAAAGGAAAAAAAAAAACCAGACGGTGAGATTTTCGGAGGAAGGATTTTTTTTTTTTTTCCCTTCCGCTATTTCTATTTCCAGCAAATGCAATTCTGCAGCGTTTCAGCCGTCCGTCGGGGGCTGCTCGCGGGGGACGGCCAAGGCTGGCCGAGCGATCGGGCTCGCGGGAACGCCGGTCGGGGCCGCGGTTCCCCGGGACGACCAGCTCCAGCCTCAGCCGCCCGCACGGGAGCCCTCTGCAACTGCCCGGACTTGCGAGGCACGCTGGGAAACTGAATTTCCTCGTGTTTTCAAACAAAAGTACTTCAGCGGCAAAGCCCAGGAGCAAAAGAACAGGCCTCCTCCAAGCGTTAGGTAAAATTAACCCGAAACGAAAAAACTGCCCCCACTACTTATTCATATGATGGTGCCCAAGGAATAAGGCTGTTCAATGCCTTTTTTTTTTTTTTGCTTTGCTTTTTTAAAGCAAAATCAAAGTTCCAAACTGGAAAGCTTTTTTGGTTTTGTTTTTCTTTCTTTCCTTTTTTTTTTTTTTTTTTTTTTAAAGACAGGGTGGTCCCTTCCACTCACTCCTGCAGAATTAGCAACAAAACAACTTTGCAGCTGTCATTGCTGGTGTGGTGTGTCCACCGCGGGGCTCTCCCAGAAGAAATTGTTTTGTTTTCCTTCTCGGCGGACACGGCTGCACGGAGGACTCGGAAGGAGCACACTTTCCAAGCAACAAGTAAAAATAACCACTATGGAGCCTTGCAGAGACATTAAAAAAAAAGTCATCAACCTACTATTTCTCGTCCTGCCGGTCGTGGATGATGTGATTTAGAAAGACCCTAACTACGTTCTCAGCTGTATTAGCGCTCCTCTTCCAAAAAGCGCTGTTCCCCAGCGCAGGTCTCGGGCCCACCTATTCCCAGCAGCGGAAACCGCTGCCGTGGCTTGGGAAGGGTGAAATCGGTGCCGACATCTGTCCGCGCTGCTTCTCCTCCGCTCCACGCGCCCGTTCGAGGGTTAGCGCGGCTCCCGGCGACGAGGAATTCGCCCCTTCTGCGAACGGCGCTGGGGAGCATCTCGGAGGGCTAGGCAAGAGAAGCGCAGCCATTGCCCATACGGCTCTTCTTCCTCCTGTTCCTAGTTCTTTCGCCGACTGTTCCCACAAGCTCTTCTGATGAAAGATAACCTCTCGGCTATTTCGCCTCTCCTTTAAAATGCTTACCCTGCCCCACACGGGCAAGGCGCGATGCTCCGCGCCAAGGCAGGCCAGGTTTCGCGGCGGCGGAGGACGCTGCAAAGCGGGGCGACGGTCCCCCCCCGGTGTCGGAGGGTCAGCGATCCGACCTTAAAAAAACCCACGTAAAACCGGCGGAGATGCAGGAGACGGAACGAAACGGGGCAGGCTTTCAAGCCGCTCAACAAAGTGCTTATTGTTCCCGTTGAAGACAAGTAACACAGCAATAACTATTGAGCAAAGGAAGTTAACCTATATCCACGCAGGCTTTGCGTACGCACAAAGTTAAAAGCAAAATCAATGCGAGGCCTTTGGCTCTTGCCAACTGGTGCTTTGCTCGCTCTTGCTTCGCCCAGTTTTCACTTTTAGGGCTTTTCTCTCCCTTCGCTCATGCTGTTCAGGCTTTCCTTTATAAACTCCTTATCACACAATAAAAGGACAGCACAAAAAGAACCGCCGGCACGCAGGAAAGTGCTGCGTGTCCAGAAATGACAGCTCAGAGAGGGAATAAATGCTCCGGCTAGTTCTCATTTTTCCTGAAGTGGTTTATCCACTGCAGTGCCAACACACCCTAGCAGTAACACAGGTTTTCGCAGAGAGCGTTAATTCTGCCTTCCTTTTAAGTCACATTTTCTTCATTTGAGCATTATTACGCTCTACAGAATCAGGTACGAGCATCATGCAAAAGGTATTCTGGTCCCCAGGTTGTGAATACAGCTGTGTAGGCAGAGGAATATTTGTTTTCCAAGTAATTTGTGCACATTCACAAAATTACAGCTGTCTGCCGTTTTCCTGAAATATCTGCCCTGCTGTTTACAAGCCATAAAATATAATCTGTCTTTTGTAGGGCTCCAATTGGTAAATTACATATATATTTTATATATATATATATATTTACAGTCAGATTGGCTACTTTCCATTATATACTGGCTATTAAGACCACACAAAACCAGCACTAACTGAAAAAGACACTTCCCTGAGAAAGGAAGGCATTGGTTATAATCCAGCTTCAGGGTCACAGGTCCCTGCCTTGGCCCCGAGAGAAGTCATGTCAGACCGGGACTGGGAGTTTCATCAATTCACAGCGCAACTAGTGACAACCGGCACGGATAATCAACAAAGAGGTCTTCACGTAGCCCGTTCTCGCAAGAGAAAACAAGAGGATTAAGCCGACTGACCCAGCGCCGTGGCTATGAACCGACGGGCTAGGCTGGCGGCTGGCATCTCCCAGCCAGCTTGCGTCGGATGTTTAGCCGCGCGCTTGAGTCAGCCGGGACACTTCTACTGGGGAAAAATAAAAGTTTCTCCAACGGAAGGTGGGAAATTTTAAACAAGTATTTCTGATTTTTGCCTTTTGCTTCATGACTGCATGGACAAAGACCGGCGTTTCTTCCAAAAGTTCTCACTTCACTTTGAATGCACCCAACGCTTCAGGACAATACAGTCCCTGGGGCAGAACTAGTCCACAGCCAAGGCAAAGACATTACCTTCCCTTCCGCGTTTTGAGCCCACCACCTCTACAAGGCTGTGGACAAGACGAATAAGCACTTTTGCTTTCACAAGCTTTCAGGGAGCAACTGCATCTCTTCTCGGTACGCAACTACCGTACCTGCGCCAAGACGGGACAACCGCGAGCGTCCTGTGCGTGAAACGTGCACCGTGAGCATCCTGTGCATGCGAGGATACAGTAGTAACCGTATCCTCGCTTCATCCGCGCACCATTTTACCAGGAACGGGCCCAAAAAGAAAGGCGCCCTGTTGCGGCATCCCTGGGTGGGGACGCAGGGGAGCCGAGGTCACCACGCGGCCCTGCTACGGACACCCTCTAACACGCTGGGCAACTCACTTCGCCTCCCTCCTCAAACCGCACATCGAAAACGTTAGCTCGCCTCGCCTCTCCATTTCATAAAAAAGGCGCGCGACCCGAGCCACGTCCCCCCTTTGCACAGCGCTGGCACCGCGCGCGCCGCTGCCGCTCCAGGCCCGGCCGTAACACAGCCACGCAAAAGCAAGGAGCAGCAGTCTGGCCCCAAAGTTGCGACGAACAGCAAGGTGCACAAAACCAAACATCCTAATAATAAACCTCAGCGGGTGCGATTGCTCCCGACGTGTAAACCGGAACTACGCCGGGTGACACCGCCGGAGCTACCTTGGGGTAAAATCGATTTTGAAAGAAAGATCAGACAGAGGCAACTAAATCCATCCCCGCGGTACCGACAGCGGACTTGCGGGACGGCTGTGACTCCGCCTGAAGACAAACCCGGCCCAAGGCGTTTAACGCGGTGCAGCAACGCACCGCGGAGATCCACGCGGCCCTGCGGAGCACCACGCTCTTGGCCGCCTTACCGCTTGGAAAAAAATACACGCCGGAGCGGCAAGAACGGCCAAGGAGGCGCGAGGGCTAAGAAAAGGCTCAGCCGGGGCGCCTGCCCGCGCGAGGGGCTGCCTCCCGACCGCCGCGGCCGGCCCTGCCGCACGACCCCGGGCCACCGCACCCACCGCTTCTGCGACGAGACGTGCCAAAGCCCAGGATGCAGATTTCCCAATTAGTCTCCGTTTAAACATCTGTCGGTAGACTGCGTTTAACATTAGTTATTTGAGCAAAGCACAATTTGATTAGGCTGTCTGAAACGGAGCCAAAGCCTGCAAAATAATAGCTCAATTAAATTTTGTTTTGCTTTCATTTGTCTTATACCTTCCTGAGTGTGATACAGTTGCATATAATCAAGTAAACTAATTCCTTTCAAAATGAGAGATTTCAGTGCCTTTTCCATCTTCTCTCAAAGTTTATTTAATAATCTATTCCATCTTCTCTATGCTTCATCGAACTTCATCTTGACACAAAGTACATTTCTTTCTTGTGCCTTCAGTCTACTCTAATTTTCTAGGCTTTCAATGAATCGAGATTATGCGCCATTAATGTTACACCTCTAAATAGATTAGTAATTTATACAAGGCAGATTACATTTATCACGCATATAAAAACATTTCAGCAACGTAACAAGTTTCTCCTTTGCACGCACCACACAAAATATTTTGCCAACCTGCCTAGACAGTCGTAAAGCTGTCAAGCGCCCAAGCGGCGCTCAAACCGGCGTTCCCGAGCCTTTCGCGGGGTTGCAACGTAAGGCTGCGTTCCCCGAAAGCGCCTTTTAACCCCCAAAGACTTCTGACCCACAGCGCTTTTCCCGTAGCGTTTTTTCCCCCCGCCGTCATTCGCTGCAAACCGTGAACCCAAAAGGACAGGATGAAACAGGTATCTGGCGGGCTCTTCCCCGGCGCGCGCTGCTGAACGCGCTCCTGTAGTCCCTAAAAACCGGTTACTTTGCTGCGGAAAGCAGTGGGACTGCTACATTAAGACAGGAGGAAACAGGCCAGTTCTGCCATTCCCCGCGACAGGCGGCCGCGGAAAATCCCCCCGCTACAAAAGAGCCTGGAAAATTAAGGCTGATAGAGTCCATGGAAGTTCAGAACGGGATATGTCCTATTTAAAACGTAGAGAGCTACTAAATATGACAACCATCTGATGTATGAAAATTATTCACAACCAAAAACAGACAGTCTGGAAATAGCTGGGATGACTTCATTTAGACAGAATTACCCAAATCTGTTTCTAATATACACAGTACACATAATAAATTTTTACAATATGACAAGGAAAACAAACTTAATAAAAGTTCCTGATCTTTTGTTACACAAGCAAGCTATAGCCATGATATGTTTATAATATTTTGCCCATGATATCACAGCTAAGCAACAAAAGTTAAGCAACACACACACACACACACACACAAAAAAACAGTTTCTAGTTCCGCCGCCACCTCGCAGCTCCCGAAACGGCGCTGCGGCGCCCGAGCTCCCTCGCCGCGACCGGGGCGAAGGGTCTCCTTTGCTCCTTGGGCTTGGGAAGCCGAGGGCTTCTGTCACGGGAGTTTGGGGGGGAAGGGGTTTTTTTTTGTTGTTGTTTTCCCCCCCCCAAATACACTAGGACTCGTCTGAACGGTGAGAGAGATTTTTTAGCCTGTTTCCTTCACTCCTGGTTATTTGACAAGTGCTTGAAAACCCTGTTATAAACAATATCTGCAGGAAAACAGATGATGCCTTACGATCACAGAAGGTAATTTTTTGCAAGAAGCAAACTTTTTGAGCGTTTCCCAGATGCACCCCGTCAATCTTCCTTGTGTTTCTACTATCTCAGCTGGTTTCTCCTTGCCCGGGCGCTCGGCCAAGCGGGCCGGGCTGCCCCTCGTTGCCGCCGCGGCTCCGTGGCACTTGCACCGGCTGCTGTTATTCCAGGCTGCAGGAAATTTTCTAACCACTGGACGGGCTCCAGTGCTGCGCGCTAATAAGTTGCAGATTGGCGCGCGGCGGCGTGCGCGTGTGCGTGTGCGTGTCAAAGCGGTGCCCCGGTCTTGGGGGGGGGGGAACAGTAGTTGAGAAACGCTGCCTACTCGAACCGGCAGAAAAGTGACCTCTGCACTTCATCAGAAATTCCTGCAGACTTACAAAATAAAGGAGTTTGCTTTTATCACACGCAGCGAGACTCATATGGAAAAATGGAAACACTACATCACTTGACCCGAAGTTGCCCCCTTTTCAACCACAGATGAATATTATGTAGAAAAATTGTAAATCAATTTGAGATGTATTAAAAGAGAGCCTCTTTCCCCCCCCCCCCCCCACATGGAAGGTAATACCTTTTGGTCTCTAGATCTATTTTGCAATGTAAAATAAATGAGAAAGACTTAATTTCCGTAACCAAATTTTGTTACTCTTAAGTCCGTTTAGCATCTCTGCATGGCGTTCACATAATTTCCTATGCTTCGCTTGCATCAGGAAATAATGAGCAAGCTTCACTTACCCGGGACTGAGTCACAAATATTTGCCTACATTAACAAGAGCATTAAAAGCCACTTTGAACAACTTAAGGAAATTGTGTTAGCCTTTAAACTGTGATTCACTAGCATGAGAAATTAAGAAACTTTTCCTCTTTAAAGGCAAGTCGGCTGCGTAACCTCCCCGTAACAGCACCGGTTCCTAAGGCAGACTCCCCTCTTACAGATCCCTGCACAAGAGATTTCTTTGCTTAATGAAATTACTTTTGAAATTTTCCTACGCTCAGTGTTAGGTGCTTTGAAATTTCAGTCTTTTCACATCCTTGAACTCTCATCAACGTTTTTTTCCAGGCTGTGTCAATAAAATTGATTACTTGCAGTTCTGAATTCTGCCCTGCACATGGAAATAAAACAATTTGTTTTTAAGTATTTTCTGAAGAAAGCAGAACTTGGCAATCCTATCTACGAGATCAAAAAATAAAAAAAAGGGGGGGAAAAAGTGTGTGTGGGGGGGGGGAGGGGGGAGGGACAAACCAACCAACCAAGCCACAAAAAGCAAAACAGACAGAAACCTCTCCGGCAAACCAAAGAAAAGCGATGCCCTGATTTCATCATGGAAGAAACGCTAGCTAAGATCCTGCCGCACCCATCATCAACCTCACTGTTGTCCTCCTGACTGATGCATCTTCCCGCCGGATACGAACGAGCTTTTCGGATCATTAATGCGTTCATTAACGTGCTACCAACTCTGCCTCGCCGTACCGCGAGACCACCCTGCACCACGGCTCCAAAGTGTCCTGACAGCTCTGCTGTAACCCTGTACGTGAGGACCCCCGACATGCCTCATGCCTACCACCAATCTGTTGCTTTTACAAGTTTCATCTCGGCATTAAGGAGCTGATTGTGGAACCATGGCGATACAACATCTCCAGCCCAGCTGCACATCCTATAAACCGCTCGGGGAGGGGGTGGTCTCCCACGATCCCGAGCACGAGCGCATACCTTCAGCTCCCTCATCTGCCGCGCTACAAAACGCCGCTCTCGTTTCTTCCAGCGCGCAAGTGGACTACCAGCAAGGGTCCGACAGTGTTATTCCTAATTACCTTTTTTTCACTCTTGATCCTGTGGCGCTCATAATTAGTTACCTGGGGCTGCAATCCAATTTGAAGTGATGACAAGAAAGTGATCCATGAAAAAGTAATAAGTTAAATCCAATTTCAGCCTTCCTCTAATTAAATGCACATGGAACTAATGACTCAAACCCTACCATTTCAGTGATAATGGTAATTAGCGAGGTGGGAGTCGCTCGCTTTTTTCAACACTGGAGGTGTAAACCACAAGGTAAAATGGCAGGAGCACTCTTAATTACATGTGTCATTTTGTCAGCAATTTACACATTTCTGACCAGTCAAGAAGGTTTCATTTGTTTTCTTCTTCCACGGCGTCTGTACCAAACACGCCGCGCGCGGACGCACGGTCAGCCCCGCGGCCCATCCTTGAAGCAACCTCGTCACAAATCCCTTTTTATTCCATTTTATTTTTTAAGTTGCTCCGCAAATGTTTAACGCAGAAGCAGAAAACCCGCTAGGAAGTTGTTCTCGGGGAGGTCTAACGGAGCGCGGGACGGGAGAGGAGGGATGCGGGCTCCTACTTTTAGTTTTGTGACCCAGCTGCTCCAAACCAACTTCTTCTGTAGATGCCAAACTCCCAAATAAACTCGCTGGGAGACACGCACCTGGACACCTTTGAAGATCTGCAGCTCTTTGACGCTGGGTGAATCGCTTAATATCCCTCTGCCTTGGTTTACATGTCTATAAAATGAGAATAATCATACGGGCTGACAGCACCTCACACCGCCGGTTCCCACAATATATTGCTCTTTTCCTAGAAGCCATGGTTTTTGGAGTTAGGTAATTACAGGACAATCACGGGTTTCTTGCAAGAAAAACAAGCCCATTTGTCACCTTTCTGCTCAGTATAAAAAGCTGCAAAAAGTGAATACTAAAGGCCTTAACATATATAAAGAGGGCAACAAAACAAGGCCCCCAGCTTTTACTGAAAGAGCCCTTAGTCTCCTAATTTTCAGGCTGATCATGTACATCTGAGGACCTGACTCAGATTTGGTTGTATCTGTGGGGTTGATGATATTAGCACTTCCCAGGCATATTCCAAGAACCGCCTGACTAACACTCATAATTTGGCTTTGGGATGAAAAATAAAAGACTTCTAGCTTTGTTAGCAGGCACCAGCAAAGCTGAGCTTTGTTTTATTTTCAAAGTCAAAGATAAAAAAAATGAATGACTCAAAGTTTTCAGAGAGAAACTATTTGGACCCTGCAGAAGTGGAACCTTGACCCTACTGGCGTTGGTGGCAAAACTCCCGTTGGCTCGACTGTGGCCATATGCAGATACACTCACACGTAAAGAGTGAAACAGAGATGCTCGTACAAATAAAATAGATACACTTGCAAATGTAGTGCCCCCTTCTCAATTATCTGTTCAGACAAAATTCATCAGCATGTGAAAAGGGTCAATGCATATAAATCCTTAGGCTAGTTAACCTGTTACTTATATGCTCCAAGTGAAACAGAATATCCTTCACTTGGCTTCACCCTTATTACACTGTCAAGCTAACAATTTCTAATTCCCTCAAAAATAGCAATAATGCAATTTATCTTTAAAAAGTGTATCCCCAAAACGTCACGCTACAGCAGATTACCACGTTTCTGTGATTTTTGCTCTCGCCTGTTTCTATTTCTTGAGATACTGAAAAGAAGCATGAAGATAATACAGCATGCAAATTAAATTCTACAAATGCACAGCTAAAATCCTGCTTTAAAAAGTACTGGTATGCAAAGTTTAAGGTAGCTCTGTCCCTTCAGCCTCCCCTAGTCTCACCCTGAAAATACACACCAAACCCAAATTCTTTTTTTGGCAATGACTTAAAGGGAGTATTTATTTTCAATTCTGTCAACTAAAACTAAAAGTTTCCATCTTGGTAATTTCATTATTTTTTTTCTCTCCAAACACACACAGATTAACTATCGTACAGCAAATTTCGTTTTATTACATAAAAAAAGTCAAGTGATTGGTTTCGACTGCAAGATACTGACTTGGACGTCCTAAATCTGTTTTCAGTCCGGTATCCAACTTTCAGCTCAATGCAACACACAACATTGACGTCTTTAAAAAAAATTGTATTTTTAGTATTGCCAAAACACACATGCACTTTTACTTTCTTGGGAGAAAATGTGTCTCTTGATTTGTTTCCAACCTGTGTGCTCTTGCCAGCAACTAAAATGCTTGAAGAACTAAAATGAATAATCGTTAAGAGCATCAGCAATTAAAGCTGCAAATTTTAGTCAATACATCTATTAATACAAAGATTTATCTACCTTGGCCAGGAAAAAATGTGCACAATTTCAAAATCCTAAGCATACCTGGCCTGTTAAATTATTTCCTTCACAGATTCAAGGAAATCTAACACCTATGGCAAACATATTACCAAACATGCTTTAGCCTTTTCCTCACTTCAAGTAGTTTCTGTGGTTCTGATATTTTTTATATTCTTTTTCCAATTGCCGGTTACTAAATCCATTCCTTAACTTTCAATTTTCTTTTGTTTGTATCATCAGGCTGTGAAACTGGAGGTCACTGCCAAATATAAAGCACGGCAGTGTGAGATAGGCTCAAAATGTGAGTCATCATATGTTTGGAGACTTTTTTTCTTCAGCTATCAGCAGAGCACATCTCTACTTCTGTGTCCAAGTCCTTATACCCTGAATTTCTCAGAATTGGTTAAAAGCAGGTCTCCAGGTAGAGTTATCAAGGTCAAGAGATCCCAAAGACGATGCTGGAGCCCACGGTCACGTAAACGCAATTCAGGCAACGGCGCCCCAGCGAGGCCATAGGATGCTGGGCTATATTTAAGCACCGTGACTATTTTAGCAGCAAATAAAGAAGGAATATGAAAAATTATCCACAAGCAAAGTGATAACAGACCAGCTGCACAGCATACACTGGATTAATTTTCCACATCTGTTTGTGCCGGTCTGGTTTATGTGATAAAGCTGGGCAGCATCACACTGCCGAGCCTGGGTGGACCGAGCCCTCCCCTCGTGATACGCTCCCGCCGTGCCAGCGCTGAGCGCCGCGTCGGAGGCCTAGCACCCTGCATGGCTGGCAAACCTCCCCCTCCCCGGACTTCATACGGGCGCCGCTCCCCACCGTGCGGGCTCGGGCGGCCGTCGCCAGCGCCCTGGCCACGCACCGCGGCGGCAGAGGCGGGTTATCTCTAGGGATCTCTAGGATTCCTGCTATACCCAAAGCTCCTTCAAAACAACAACAAAAAGGGACCTGCTACCCGCCACAGCAATCCAGCGAGACCCACGTCTATCCCTTCACTAAGCGCAACAACAACTTAGCTCGCTAGTTAAGCAAACTTCTGAAAAACGGGCGCGTTTCCACCACGGTCAGGATTTATTCTACATATCGTCAGCATAGGTATCCCCGAACCGATGCAACGTGATCAGACGCCGGGGCGCGGACGTCCGTCTGGACGCGTGCATTTTACTCAAGAATCCCCACCAGCGCGCCGCTATTTTCTTTTAATAATGCATTCTCATTTTACGGATGCACTCGGGGTCTGCTGTATTCAAGAGGACTTCCAGTATGTTTAAGACTGCAAAAGCTCCAGGAGTGAGGAGGGAAAAAAAAAAAAAAAGAATGGGCAGTCATTTGAATCGGTGAGTGACAGGCTGGGCCAGCTCTCTGTATACATTAATAAATTAGAATTTTAATTGCGTCTCTGACTGCAGGAGCTGCTCCGGTACTTTAATATGTACCAACAATTGGCTATGTTATGGAATCCGCGATGTGGCCCTCACTGTTGACCTCTGCAACACAATTCCCAGTCTGACTACGGAAACTGTTTGGTTTGATCCTTTCAACTTATTTGAATCCTGACAAATAAGCTCACAGCTGAAAGGTCAACACAGTCATATTTCATCCTCTGGAGCTATTCTTAAGACATCTGCACAACAAAGCACTTCTTTTAGTACCTGACACTGGACCTAGCCAGCACAATCTCTCATTAAAAATGTCCCCGGTGGAAGAGTCTATTAAAAGGCATATGGATCAGCTATGGATTTACCAAATAAAATATTTTTGAAAGCATTAACGTAACTGTTTGGATTATGGCACTCGACGCTGCCAATAAAACGTGTATTTGCCCAATGACAAAATGCTTCAAACTTTCCAAAAGAATAATAGCTTAGCTGCAAAGTGCGAGGTGTTGTCCAGCAGACTGAGCACAGGGGCGGGAGCCAGGAACTCATGAATCTTAATCCTACCTCTAAAACCAATTCCCTCTGTGATCCTAAGCAAGTCACTTAACCTGCTTCCCTCAGTTTCCCTGTCCAGAACTGGGATAATGCTACTTACTTATCAGACTTTCCTTCTGGGGATGTTTTGGAGATTAGTATTTGCAAAATGCTTTGAAGATGAAATCACTACACAAACGCTAGAAGTTGGCCTTCCAGGGCCAAGGGCTGCAGTTAATAGATATTCCTCACTTAGGCAAAACTCCCCTTGAAGTCACTGTGAGCTGTATTTGAGCAAGAACCACAGGTTTGGGCCCTCTAGCTTTACTGTCAAGGCGCTTAGTGACTGCAGCTTTACCTTCCATATTCTACTACATATTTAAAGAGTCTAGAATCTGTATTTTTGGAGGAAAATAATCTGAAGCACATATACAAGGCAAAAGAAGCAGCAACGCTGTCAAAGAACTCATGGTGATAGTACAGCAAACTAAAAAAAAATTAGAAAGAGCAAAACAGACATGAGTTTGACAATGTGCTATGACAACAACCAAAAAAAAACCCCGGAAAGAATTTGGGGCTACAGAGGCTGAAGCATCAGATATAGAACAGCGAGATAAGATAAATGTCCCAGCTACAGTGTTTTGTGTGACTGCAAACTGAACTGCTGTATTCAGTAACTTATTATCAAAAATACGGTGACAAACTGCAATTGCAAAGACAGTAGTAATAAAAGCAATAACCAGTTGCAAACCAGTGAAGTGGTCAAGAGTCTAGAAGTGCTGGTTTACGAAATATATAAAGAGCTAGATACATATAATTTGCCAAAACTGGCAAGTACATGTTAGTATCTCAGATGTTTGAAGAGTGTGAACACGAGGCACGGCGAGGGGACTGACTCAGTATTTATACAAGGAGCATTACTTGGAGCAAGGGGATGGAATTAAAGTGGAAAGTTCCTGAGCGCGTGCTTTGTTATGGAAGATCGTCCGGAGGAAAATAACAACGGTCCCACCATCACTTGGGATTTCTAACACTGGAATGGCAAAAAAGGGAAAATGTGATACATGATCTAATAGGTCTTTCTTGTTTCTAACTCCTCTGATTTATCCTGAAAGACTAGCAGAACGTACTCCAAAGCTGCATATGTGTATACACATCCTCTGCTAGGAAATTCTGTATTGGCTTTAGCTTTCTGAATTCATAACGGTACAAAGCCCGATAATATTCAGAATTTATTTCTGAAGATGTCCATAAAACAGCAGACAATAAAAGGGAAAAAAACACACCGACGATACAAGATCCTAATATTTCCCCAATATTCTTGACGCAGCAAATCAGCGGTTTGAGTGAACACGGAATAGAAACTGAACAGCAATCAAATAGAAACGTTAATGCAAATCTCCTACGAACGCTGACACTGTAACAAAAGCTATTCCATTTTGTAATAATGCAACCTTAATGGATGCTAATAAAAGTACACGCTCAGTTTGTGGGTGGGATTCTCAAGAGCACCCGGCGTTGCTCTTAACTCTGCTCCTGCTTACGCCAAGCAGAGGCATTCTGTGGGCGTTAGCTGGAGGACACTGGTTCGAAAGCAAGTGTCTTTGCAGGTCTCCTCGCAGCCTTCACAAATGAGACGCATCTATTCAGTTTTTACTAGCAATAGGCTGCCACAGGTGCACACTGACTTGTCTTACCTGAAGGGCTGGCTGTTTGTCATTCCTCTTCGGAGACTTTAATCCACTAACTTGCTGCTGCTGCTGCTGCTGCTGCTGTTGCTGCTGCTGCTGCTGAAGTAGAAGTTGCCGTGCCACCTGAAGAGCCTGCAAAAAAGAGATTTGGAAATTGAGTTTATAGCAGGCAGAATTTGGGGAGCTACGTGCATAGCACACAGCCAAGATGCTCCATTGGTTATCAGCCACTGATCTACTCCCAAAGCACATCCACCGATGAAATGCCAAAGCAGGGGCTTCCACCAAAAAAAACCCTTAGCACTTGCACGCAGTGGTGCAATATCCCACCACTGGACTTTCCATTGGGATTACAGAGAAAAACAGCAGCACCTCAAGTCCAACTTGTGTGTGGTAACCTTGAACAAATGCAGAAATCTCAGTGCTGACCACTACAAGCTTGTTTTTACCCACCACCTGGAACGGCTCATAGACCCTAGTGGGTTTGCTAGTGGGGAGGTCCATGTGCTAGCAGCTTTTATGCTCTTCTTCTCCAGCTTGTCAGGTTCGGTTTACAGATTGGGGCAGTCACATACCACTACCTGTGACAGTAGTCAGCACGCTTTCCTGAGAGCGAGGGAGAGTCAGAGAAGTTTCTAGAAAGCTATCAGAGGCACAATGGGAGACAGCGGCAGGCAGAGTCGTGCTGATTCCCAGGAGGAACCGTACTTCAGCACGGAGAAAGCTCTCACGAGCCATAGAGAAAGCAATGAAAAGCAGTGACAGCATCTTACACCCCTAAAATAATCTAGCAGCTTAAGACGTATCAACTGCAGCATCCATGAACCCAAATCGATGAGCGGCCAAGAGGGGAACAGCGGAGGGACACTCCAGCACTGAGAGATGGAGGGGAAGGGACATGCTACCCAAAACCATCAACAGATCATCAGCTGGCAATGGAAGACTGCGAAAGTCGCTTGCCACGCTAGGGAAAAGGGGCTGCAGATATCGGATCCAGGCAGTGACGCGAGGCCGTAGCTCCTTCACCAGGTGGGGAAAAGAAAGGGCGAGGAGATGAAAAAAGCGGGGAAGCAAAGAAAGGCGTGAGGTACCTCCCCTGACCTGTGAAGCCCGGATCCCTCCCCAGCACATCACACCTAACCGGGGGGACCAAAGGCAAGAGACTGTCGACCAGCTCTGAGGTGGTTTGTGGGGCACACCTGCGAGCTCAGCTGATAGACCCAAGCCTGGTGCCTCCTGCAGGATCCACCATCGCTGGACGCCGGGCTGCTCTGTCTCCTTGGAGACGTTCAGTACATGTGTAGGTGGAAAAGTGGGAAGGCTGAAGACTTCATTAATGTAAAACAAGAAAAATAGTCCCTTTGCAAGATGCCTACACGGAAGGAGGGAGAAAGCTTTCCCCACTCCTACTGTGTATGCTCTCTGAGTGATTTAATTAATACCTGTTCAATTAAGGAGTCAGATACACTTAGGGTTTCACTTGCTTCTCCAAGTTGCAAAGTGTTTTATCTCACCGCAGAACAGCCAGGGAAGGGTTGATTCAAAAGGTAACGCAAACTCAGATCCACCATCCTGCAGCAAAACCTTGCCGTTTCACGGCCTAGACCCACCCTTCTGCTTTGGAAAGGACCTTTGGCAGCCTGGAGGGGGCGAAAGCCACCCCCACAGGGCCAGCAGAGCCAGGCCACTCTGGTTATTTCGCAGAAAGGCGTCCCAAGGCGGCACGCGGTGGGTGCGCTGGGGGCAGGAACGGAGCACAGCCCTTACCATCCTGGGCCTCACTTTCACCCTGGCAACAAGTCCTAGTCTCAAATTTAACTGCAAGTCTCCACTGATCAGAAGGAGTCTACGTGCGAACGTGATTTCCAGCAGAGATTGGTGTGGCGAAGGTAGAAATCAGATTTTACATTGAAAGTCGGGTAGACAAAGCTTAGCGCACCCCTAACACCTCTAAAAATGACACATTGACATGCCTGCGTACCCCAGACCTGTGATCCTTAAAGGGGTGCCTGGGATGTGAGGAGCTGTCAGTCATGCGCACAAATCACAGCTCTGAAGAAACTGCGCGTGTGTGTTCCCACATGCACAAGCGCTGCTGCAGTCAGTTCAGCATAAAGAACCAGAAGATCCAAAGCCCACCAATTAATAAAATGCAACAAAGGAGACCTATATGCAGAAAGTGCTATTGACGATAAAAACTCAATGTTATTTTCATTGAATTAGCTTGTTTAGCTGTTAAAGCATCTTCAAGGGTGGGTAGAGGCAGCACAAAAAAATCCTACACAACTTGAGGGGATGGGCAACAAATAGTCACCTACTTAACAGGGGTGTTGTATGGCTTATTTAATTAATGAATACTTGTAAAGCACTCTGAGTTGCTCAAACAAGAAGTGCTATACAGTACAAGTGCAACATATTATTATATATTATTAAGACTGGCTCTGCAGAGGAATAATTCCAGGTAAATGTGCAATCAAATGATCATTTTAGTTCCCAGTAATTAGATTCAATAGGCCAAAAAAACCCACAGAAGCCTTACTTTAATCATACACTAAACAATCAGAACATCCCTAACCTTTCAAGCTACAGCCTTTTTGAATAAAACATCATCAACTTATAGATATTATTCCAAAAAGAACCAGTCACCATATGTGTTGTCTCTTTGAAATACAGTTGCTATAGCAGACCCTGCATGCATTTCATGTGATATGATCATATTCTATCCTTTCTGGCAGCTGAGAGGTTGCACAACTAAAATTGGCTGCCAGAAATTTTTGAAGATTCCCAGAACAACTAGCCATGCAAGAAATGCCTGGTTTCTGCTTGAGCTGGTCGCGAAGCTCTGTGCAGCTAGACGGGGTGAGCGTTATGACCAGGAGGGCTCTGCCACCAGCAGGCCCACCTGGGCCAACCTTGCAACGAGCTGGGCTGCCAAGGAGCGCAGCACGGGGCAACTCCCCTGCTCCATGCTCACGCACCTATGCGCACGCATGCCCATCCACCTGTCCTCCTATGGGCTGGATGCTTCCTCTCCTCTTGAGACAGTGTCTACAATGGCCTACTTGGGGTCCAGCTGGCTGGAGAAGCACCTGACCTTGCACTGAGACCGGGTGGCACCAGGGAGCGCGCGTCACAGGGAGAAGTGGGTATGGAAGGTGAGCAGAGAAAGCCAGGGGGAGAAAGGAGAGGACTAAAGAGAGTAATAAATGAGTTGGCTAGAAAGAGCATCACGGATGCAATGAGCCAAAACAAATAGGAACAAGATGAGGAGAACCGCAGACAGGACAGGTGGGGGTGAGGCGGTGGCAAGCCGGCAGCTCAGCGGAGTGCAGCTTGCACCGGCATTTCTCACATCTCTCCTCTCAAGATTATACTCTTCTGCTTATAAATAACTGAAGCAATAAAAGCATCAGATGAGCTTGGGTTTAAGATGCAGAAGGTTGTTTACAGCACAGATCTGGTTCTTCCTGAACATCTGCATCAAGTAGCTGCTGTGTCCTTGGTAGCATGATGAATTCAGAGATCCCAAGTCACTTAGCCTTTTTAAATTTCCTTACTCGGCCTTTCTGCCTGCCCCACCTCGGATCAAGCACGCTTACCACGGTCGCTGTAAAGTCTCATCCAGAGTGTAACGCATACGGGACGGGATGTGTACAGAAAAGACGGCTAGCTCAATACGGAAAGCACCAGCGCTCTTCCTCTCCTATTCCAAGCCCATTTGGAGTGCCCTCGTCACATTCATTTGCAGATGTCAACTCAGGCCCAGCGGACAGCTACCCTCATTACACCAGCACTTCCCATTTAATACAACCCGACAACCACCGCTCAAGAGAGCCCTGTCGCTGAGCTGGCACGGTACCTCCACCACTTTTTTTCTGGTTAGACCTCGTAATGGCTCCTGTGGAAAGCCAAGCTTTAAAGCCTGGCTTGGGAACCCTGCTGAGGTTACCGGCGCTGCGCCGTCCTTCAAGTGAGGATATACAGAGAAATTCATTTGACAGTGAAGTCAGTCCCACAACCTTCATCAGCACAGCGATTCACAAGCAGGCCTGTACATTAATAAAGCTTCCTGTGGGAGTAGATGTTGCCTTTGATTTGCATGTGAATTCAATGCTAGTGAAAAGTGCCAGACTGTCAGACATGGAGACCAAAGTCTCTTATCTTTCCAAAAGCTTCTGTAGCAGTTTCCCCACATTTCCTTAATCATCTGCCTTGTCCTCAACTTACTGAACAGGCAGTAGAGAGTAAAGCTGGACTCTGTTCAACTCCTGCTTCTGCCAAGTCCTGAAACAAGGGTGCCAGGACTGTTTACTGCTAGCCAGCAGCTCCAGTAACGTGGCCTTCTCCTCGCGAGAGGGTGCACGAACGTCTCCAGGCGCTCTCTTTTCACACATTCCTCCAGACTGCCATAGTTACAGCCTAAATCTACACCATGTGCTTGCACTTCTGCAAGTGAACAATCGCTGGGGGTAAACCGGCGCTTGCTGGTGCCTCCTGGCAACTCACGGGATTAGCAGGTAGAGACGCCAAGAAGCTGTGAAACCACAGAGGTGCTTCGGAGCTCGGGGTCCCACGATTACCATCGTTAGTGTTACGTGTTAGGTACCTGCTCGGCTCTGAGCACCTGCAAGCTCAGAGCTCAGTCGCGGACCAGAGCACGGCCATGCTAGGCATTTGCAACAAATATACTCAAGATGACAACCCCTGCCGCCAACAGCTAATCACACAGCATCTTCCTCCCCGTACAGAAATACAAATACCAAGCCTTCCTACTTACTGAAGGAAAGGCGAGAAGAGAAGCACCCGTCAGCAGGTGCCTCTTCCGAGCGCCATGATTTTTGTAAAACTACAAGATGCCAAGAGATTTTGGTCACTATCAACACAGACAGATTCGGGATGACTTCAGTAAAAGGCTCACTACCAACTGAGTCATCTCAGTTTGCCTCTGTGCTAGACCTAAATGCAACATACAATAAATATACCCCGGGCTATTTTCTTATCCATTAGAAAATCACTAACAGATAAAGTGATTTTCTTGCATGAAACAGAGACCTGTAAAAAGGCAACGGAAATGCTGCATTTTAGAGACCTTGTACAAACACACAACAGTATTTGGGAGCCAACACTAGGTGCCACCTCACCCAGTAAGAATTTTAACACTGAGTTCTCTGCGAGGTTGATTCAGCATCCTTCGCTCAAAGATGCTACAGACCCTCAGACTTCAGTCATAAAAATAACTAAGTGGGAAGTCCCACTGAAAATCTCTCTCCCTATGGTTTGCGAGATGGCAAACATTAAATGTTTCCCAACTAGTTAAGCACTTGGGAAAAGAAAAAAAAAGTACACATCTGAGATGACCAAGACAACTTTATTGCAAGATAGACAAAATGTGACTTGTTTGCCCAGAACGTCCGGCACTGCTATCGTTTAAGGTACTGTTGTAATTTAACATTTTCAGGCGAGCAGCTCAAGCTTTCAGTTTCACCACTGCTCTTTAGGCACAGATTTTGCTCA
This sequence comes from Struthio camelus, assembly GCF_040807025.1. NCBI lineage: Eukaryota > Metazoa > Chordata > Aves > Struthioniformes > Struthionidae > Struthio > Struthio camelus. Next base: position 6,069,060 of record NC_090955.1, on the reverse strand, counting down.
AAGGATAAAAATGCATGCACTCCCTCTGATTTCAAAAGACTACAAACTTCTGATTTGGGAAAGGGGCTGGGGAAAGGAAATATACTGGAAAAAGAAGGTAGAAAATTTTTAAAATAGAAATGCTTGCTTACAGTATTAGTACATAAGAAAAACAGTAACAAGATCCAAACCTATGGAGCCTCTTGCTAACTTGTTCCACCGCTGGAGCCAGTATAATCAGGCAGTGACTCTCAAATTGTTTTTCCATCAGCCTATTTCTTATTGAAGAAAAAGACCTCAAGCGCCTCCCTTTCCATCTGCTAGAACCAATATTAATATCAATCAGCTATTAACGAAATATGAAGACGTTCAGCTATAACGGCCTGACTCTAAAGCACTGCTGCAAGGAGAAGCTTGTTTCTCTGCCTGAAGCTTAACTAGACGTGGAAAGGCTGATCCGGACAAGCCGGGGAACCGCAGGCCAGTACAAAGGGGTTCATACGCTGGAGGGTGTGGGGACGTAAGCAAAAGACACGAGTACTCCCAAGAAACCCGCGTCCCACTTGAATTATCGTCCGCACCCCCCTGCCCTGCAAATTCCCAGAACAGTGGGGCAGCCATTAGCTGCCTCCGAAACGAAGAGCCACGCAAACAGCAGTTGCCAAAAGAGTATGAAACACAATCCCTTGGGCTTCTTCAGCTTCCTAAGCATTTTGGGCCTTCCCAGGTGGACAAATGTGCCCATCAAGAAAGCAACTTGAGAATGGAGCAAGGAAGCGATCCCAGAAATGGCGACACGGCCATCTGAAGTGTCCAAGCAGGAAATTTAGGAAATTACTTGTCGGCCAACATCATCATCTGTCCAGTATTTCAGTTACGAACATTTAAAAAAACAAACACACACACACACACACACACTCTCAAAACAAGCAGAGAGAGAGATGAGACAGAAGATATATTAAGGGCAAAAACCATCCTTGGAAAAAATATAACGCTACTCCAGTCCCGGACTCCAGAAGCGAGACATCCTTTACTGACCTTGGAAGGACAACAAACAGCCAGATCCTTACACAGTTAAGATCAGCTAAACTTTTCCCGCAGCGTTTTAGACAACGCACGGTTTCCAGTATCAGGCATGCAGTTCTCTTACCATTTATTTTTCCGCGAGTTTCACACAGGCTTTGGACACTAAGGGACCACCAGAAGGGCAGCTAAACAGGCCAGACTTCCCAGTGGAGGCATGGCCCACCTTTCCAAAGGTTTTCCTGCTTCCATTTAGCCTTGCAAGACAAGTACCTTTGTTTCTCCAGAGTGGAACGGAAGGGGGTTTTAGATTCAGCCAGCAATTTCTCTTCTTTCTCAGCTCCCATCTGTCCTCACACTGTGCTCCATTCCACAGCTGCTCCAAACAGAGCGGCAAAATGCAGTTCGCAAGCTCTGAAGCCTGGATGCACCAGAGCTTCGGAGTTTGTTAATCTCTCTCCCACTCCTGCCTCCTCTCCTGCTACACCCTCTTCTCCTGGAGCAGCAGATGTAGCGGAGCGGTGGTAGGAGGCAGACACGCAGGGGGAACGTACACATTGGAGGGTAGCCCTGCTGCAGCTCTCCTCCGACAGGCTGAGGAGCCGAACGACGTGTGGAAAACGGCGAAGAGCAGAGCAGTATGCAAAAAAGGGGGAAAAAAAATAGTGCAAAGCGACAGCAGTGGGTAGTGCTGTTCCTCTGGGAGGAACAGAACAGGGGGAGGTGAGAAGAACCAACTAGGGAGAATAGGAAAGGAACCAAAACGAAGAGGAGGAATGAAATGTAGAAGATGCAAAAAGGAGAAGCAGATGTTCTTGCAGCACTTATCCCCTCTGACATTCGTACCCAGCTCTTTCTTCTTCTTCCAGAACTGGGGAACAAGCTGCTACTTGCTCCCTCCCGGTTACCACCACCCCGACCCTCTGAGCCTCCCAGCAACATGAGCCAACACCAAGAGCCCCAGCATGGCATCTCGAGGGGGAGAAGCCTGGGTGTAAGCACAGGCAGGACACAGGTCTCAGCTACGGGACACAGCTAGGATCCAAAGCCACCTAGTAAAGGTAGTCCTGCCGTTTTGTTTCTCACCAGCCCTGGATTCAGATCACCGCTCCATTCCCACGCCAACGCAGCATGGCCACGTGCCACCCTGCCCTTACCGAGACGGTGCCCCTGAACTGCTCCAGAGTCACAAGCGGGCTCTCTTACTCTCCTCTTTCCACTTCCATCCCTCTTCTTTTCTGCCCCGGATTTCACTCTCCTTCTCTCTTCCATTAAATAAACCTCCTCCGCCTACCTCATCCCAGAGCAAGGGAGGCTGCTGGGTGGCCTCTGCCCAGTGCGGCGCTCTTCACCGCCACTTTGGCGAGGCTGGCCTCGACCGAGGGGACACCAGCCAGCTCCGTAACGCGGCGCTGAGTCAAGGAGCAGCGCTTCAATAACACTCCTCTACTTGCATGAAGCGATCAGCTGGCCCGAAGGCTTCGCCGAGACGTAGTAGGCTGATCTAGCCAAGTGACTAATGGGTGATTCCCATGCTGGAAAAAAGAAAGGGACCTGGACGAACGCATGTACAAACCCAGACTCACATCCTGTCCCTAATGATGAGGGACAGACTTTGAGCAAGGCAGCTGGCAATCTGCCTCACTCTGAAGCATCTCCTAGAATAGTTCAGTCGTAAGGGAAGATGAGTCTCTGTTTTTCTTCCAGCGAGCTTCGTTTCTTTCCCCTGGAGCAGATCCTGGCTATCCATTGAGGAGATCCCCTCCAGAAAAAGGCACAGGAAACAAAAAATCCTTTCTTCCAAAGCTACGTTGGCCCTGGAGCTGCCACAGCTCATGACCAGGGGAGCCGAAGGCTTTTCGGCAGGAGGGAGGAGCAGCAGACGGCCCGCGGGACACAAGGGACCCGGGCGCCTTCCCCCGGACAGCGCTGACCGGCCTCTAAAACATCTGAGTTTAATTTGGTAATTTATGCATGAATTCCACCAGCTCGGGGCAGGGGGGGGAAAGGTGGTCGAGGCATTTTCTGCAAATACCAAGAGACCCAAACGGGAAGGAAGGGAGCAGACAGCAAGAGACAGTAGGAAAAGAGGTCAAACTCCACAAATGCCAAAAAACCTGCGAACCCAGAACCAGCCCCAACAGTGACAAAGGCTAGAAAAATCCCATTCTCGAGGCGCAAACGAAATCCTCAGGCGGTTACACAGTAAAAACACCTTCTGTCTCTTCTTTTTAAAGAGTCACAGTCAAGACTCATCAAAGCCATTTAAAAAGCATCTGGCAAAAAGTTCCCAAACATTAAAAATGGCTCTCTTTATTTTGGCATGTCAAGATTCACAGCATGTAGCGGTCTGTACCAGCAAGAAAGGAGGGATGGGCCAACACATCCTGGTAAAATGAGAAAGGATACAAATCTTGGCTCCCAACGCAAACTGAACCAGAACTGAACTATGTCTGAGTGATGAAAAAAATCTTATGGGATTTCCAGCTCGTTTCTGTAGGCTCAAGATCAGATTCTGAACTACTGTGTTTATCCAAAAGTGAACCAGACCTTTGAATATTTGGAGGACTATTCACTGCTGAGCAGCGTTTTTCTTGGATGTCAAAAGCACGGGAAGTTCTCATATTTTTTAATATGAGAAGAGAAGCGGGGTAAGGTGGGGGGGAGGAAGAGTGCCTTTTTGTTGCTACAGCGTAAATAGCATATCCCATACAGCTGCTCGCATGCTTCCCTGTGCGGTCAACAAAACGGGGAAAATATTTTGAATCTGTATTCCAAGACACTATAAACTTGCATTCGGAGGCCCATGAAATAAAGCCTGACACCGTGCGCTTAGCACTGCGACCCACCCTACGCTCACTGTTGGGTGAACGAAGCAAGCCAAATGTTGGGATTGCCTAATAAATAGGAAACTAATGCCGTAAATCACAACTCCGCACTACGAGCCTACGGCACGTCCTAATTTAGGATAGTTTCTAAAAACCTTATTTTAAAAGATTCTGGGTAAAGCAAAAATAGGAGAGGTTCAGAAAGAGGTGACAAAAATGATTAGAGGCCTCAGAAGATATGAGGAAAGATTGATAAGGCTGGGAGTGTTTAGTTTAGCGAGAGATGAGTAAGAGGGGAGATGATAAAAGTACACAAATTGTGACTCGGACTGAGAAGGTACATCTGGTGTTATTTACCATTTCTCATAATGCAAGAGAAAGGGGACATTCAGTGAAGTCAGGAAGCAACCAAAAAAAAAAAGTAAAGCAGATAAAGGGCTTTTTTTTTTTTTTTTTAAATACACAACTCATAATTACCCTTTGCAACTTACTGTCACAAGCTATCACCCATGCCAAGAGCACGGGAAGGATGCAAAGAAAGGATTAGACACTTGTACAGATAGTAATGAGAACATTTACAGCCACCTTCGGAAAGATAAAAATATAAATCAGGGGACAAATGTTTACGCTTCGGGGCATGAGTCAAGGTTTAATCACTGGAGGTTGGGAAGACAGCTTTCCCCGTGGACAGGTTCTGCAGCTGTCCGTCACCAGCTCCCACCCAGGGACCACAGCCACCCCCCGCCGCCGTCCCACCAGCGCAGCCAGCCTCCACCGCCGTCCCGCGCCGCGGCGGCATCCCTCTCCCGACCCGCGGGCTGCCTCCCAGCCCGCCCGATATCTCGCCTGCCCTTACGGTTCTTCCTGCCTCGAAACTAAACCGGCGGCGCTGGTCTCTGCCACCCGCCGGGCTGCCCGCCGCAGACTTTCCCACGCCGCCGTGCCCAGCGAGCGCGGCCGGCTGGCGGGCGGCTCGCCAAGCGCCCGCCTCGTCCGCTCCGGCCCAACCGGCCTCGCCGACGCTTGAACCCGACTCCGGCACGTCAGGCAAATTGCCCCGTTTTTTGCTTTGAGGCCGCTGGGCGACGGGAGCCCACGTTGCAACCCCTCTCCCGACGGCGCGGGCAAGGCACGGCGGCAAGTCGCCGCCGCGCGTTACCCGCCGGGCCGCGGGAAACGCGCTGGAGCTGACAGGCGGTTCGGGGAGACAAAGAGACATCTTGAAAGCCAGTCCGTCTATTAAATTCATACCTACCTGCACAACGCGGAGCAAACTACCGCTCAGCTTCCTTTCATGTGCACGACAGCCTCAACTTGCTTCTTTTAATCCAGCCAAAGCATGCAACGCGCTTCCCAGAGACGAGGCAAACCTGTATTTTACCTCCTGACAGTGATTTAGTTTATAGGTTTTTTGCAGAGAAGATAATGAGCGCTGTCCTAAGCTAGCATTACAAGGGAAATACTACACGCTACATGCTACACACCTGGCATTTAAGAAAGAAACGCATAAAGAGACACTATCTGAAATGGCCTAAATACAGCTGCAACTCCACACGCTGCACAGACACGAACACTAGTGGGGGGGGGGAAAAAAAAGCTCTAACGGCCCTGCCAGTGTTTTGCTCAGAAGTCAGCGCTCTTCTGCAAATTCAAAGTGCCTCTCGTTTAGTCATCGCACCTAAAGTACGACTCAGGAAAGGGCTGCGGATATGCCGGGGCAGTAACAACTAGTGATAAATCTAGCAAAGCCAAACGGCTGAACCAGTAATCCATGGAAACATGCCACACAAGAGGGCTTTTTTTTTTTTTTTTTAAAGTGCATTTAATTCCCAGCTGCAAACCTAACAGGCTTCCAGAAGGTGGAGACCACCGAACATAAAGGGTTAACGGCCTTGCTAAAGCAAATGACACACATAATTTCCTTTTATCATAAAACAATACGTTTATTATTTTCTGTATATCTGTTAAAGGGCATGGCCTTCTGAGTGGAAAACAAAACACAGCCTGGTCACATGTTTATTTGCTTCAGCTACTCCCTTTCCCTTCTGATAAATAATCAAACATGCCATCCAGAAAAAACAAAACCAGCGAGCTGGGAAATTTGATGGTCATCAAATAGACTGAGATACCAAGAAAAGCAGCCCACTGTTCCCACAGTGAGTTTTCTGCCCCACACCTACACTAACATCTGAGTAAATAACTTCAGTCACTCTTTCCATTTTCCCCATGCAATTACTCCTACTGTTAAACAAATTGTCCTTAAGGCAGTTGCAAACACCATTTTTTTTTCCCTGCAAAGCAGAACAACTTCTGAACATTAAAAAGCCAGACTAGCAATATATTTTAAAAATATGTTTGTTGTACTTGTGGTTTGGCTGAACACACGGCTTGATTTCGCTCTCTCTCGCTCGCTCTCTCTTCTAGGAAGATGGGGTTTTACAGTTGCAAATTCTGAAGCGTTATTAGGAGCTCGCAGAGGCAGGAAAAGCCTCAGCGCGGACGGTTTTTCTCCATAGGGCAGGCAACGTATTTTCCATTTTGTCTTGTTTCATCCCATACGACTGCCGCCAGCGACTGCATAAAAAGTTACCTGCTCTTTGGTGCGCTTTAGAGGACGGGGGAGGAGAAAAAAACCAAGGAACAGCAAAGAGTTTATTAGGTCGCTGGAAAGGGGACGGCGGGGAGGGGGGGAAGCATACATGTTGCGACACACGTTACCCGGAGGAGCAA